>NW_024115527.1:0-46960 GCF_003073215.2 Triticum urartu
GGGTCAGTAAGTCGAGCGGGGTCATATTTCAGGGCCCAATGTGTGGTAGTAGCTGAATCTTAAATCACGCATACAGATCTCAGTTCTTATGGACGGTCTCAATGAAACAACCCACCATGTACTCCTACATGGCCTCTCATCGATACCTTTACCAAAACATGTTCAACACATTCCTCACATTACCGACATATCATATCACTCTAGCCCATCACCCAGATGAACCAGACCTGACACAACTCTAAGCATAGCAGGCATAGCAAGGTAGGAATCACATACATGGCTCAATCAACTCCTACACATGCTAGTGGGTTTCATCTAGTTACTGTGGCAATGACAGGTCATGCAAAGGATAAGGGTTCAACTACCGCAACACACAGCAGTTTGAATCGCGTTGTCTTAATGCAGTAAACAAGAGCAGAAGCGAGAACATGGTTTTGTATCGGAATTATCAATGGGTTGCTTGCTTGTTGTAGTGGTAGTAGGGTACTGCCCTTCAGACGGATACTCGGGGTTATCCTCGGAGGCAGAACCTACCACGAAAGACACACCGAAACATAATCAACACATGGCAATATGCAACAATATGATGCATGCTATGACATGGCAAGATGAAGGTGTCTTGGCCTAATGCAAGCTAAAACAGAAAGGGATGAACTCATTTGAGTCAAAGATTCAGTTATTAGCTTATTAAACATGGATTTATTAGTGCATTACCTCATTCTGCTTAAACAGCAAGGTTAACTTGTTTTGTCATGCATGAAACCATTACAGATGGATAGATTGAATTTTTCTGATCATTTTCATATATAAATCTTTGCATTTGGAGCTATGGTTGATTTTCTATGATTTTTAGAAGTTTTGATTATTTTCTGGAATTTCCTATTAAAGAATAAATCCAGAAATTGAATTAATGCGTCAGCACAGCATCACTGTGACGTCAGTGGGTCAAAGGCGCCAGCCAGGTCAAACCTGACTGGTGGGCCCCTTCTGTCAGTCTCTCAGCTAACTAACATAGTTGGTTAGTCTTTAGTTAGCACTAAACTGGGTAAGTTAGGCTCTGGGCCCACATGTCAGTGAGAGAGGGGTAGTTAACGGCGTCATTAACCTCTAACAGAGTGATTAGCTCTAATTTAAACTAATCTAAATTAGTTAGAAACTGGCCCCACATGTCAGTGTCTCAGATGGAGTCAAACTGGGGTCAAACCCCTGGTCAGCGGGGCTAATCCCGCCGGCGTTGAGTCGCCGGCGAGGCTGAGACGGCGGAGAGCTTCGATTTGGTCCTCCGGTGACCAAATCACCGGTGGAGATGTGCTACGCGTAGCTGGGGAGCTGTCGCATCCAGTGGTGCAAGTGGTTGGACACGGGGACACCGGAAACGACGCCGGCGAGCTCGACAGCGGCGGCCGGAGTTCGGACGGGGTTGGGTTCGACGCTACGGTGCACGGGAGAAGGAGCTGGTGGTGGCTACGGGCTCCTGGTGCTGCGCTGAGCACAACGGTGAGCTTGGCTTCGAGCCACTGTGGCTCTAGCCACGACGGCGCCATGGCCGGCGGCGGGGAGCTTTCGCGTGCGGTGGAAGTGGCGACTACAGAGGCCAAACGAGCACGGGAGCTAGGGGAAGAGGAAGAGGAGCTCACAGCGGGGTCGGAGAGGGGGTCAGCGAGCTCGGGGAGGTCCTGGCGGCGCCGAATCGATCGGAGACGGCTCGGGTGCCCGAGGTTGAAGACGAGGGCGAAGACGGCGTTCGGCGGCGTTTGGAGTCGCGTGGGTCAGCGGAGAGGTCCAGGGCGACGAGGCAGAGCTATTGGGCTTGTCGGAGGGGCGAGGGGGTGGCTCTGGTGACGTCTACGGTGAACGGCGGCGAGGATCGCGCTCGGCCATCGCTGGAGAGGGTGAGGGAGACGAGGGGGAGAGTGATGGAGGATGAGAGGGGGACGTGGGTGTCGGCGTGGCATCCCTGGACATCTCCAGGGCATCGGCAGAAGCAGGAGGTGGCCGGCGTGTGGCCGCGGGCGCCGGCCACGCGCTCCTCGTCCTCCTGGCAGGAGGAGGACGATGACTGGCAAGGCCAGTCGGCTGGTCCGAGCCAGGTGGGCTGGGCCAGCACAGGTAAGGCCCAGGTGGGCTTCCCTCTCTCTCTTTTTTTTGATTTGTTTCTGTTTTTCTATTTAACTGCAACTGTTGGGCTTTATTAAAAATACTAAAACGTTTCCAAAAATCCTGAAAATAATTGTGGGCTCTGTTTAGAATATTTCCAACAGCAAACATTTATTTCCAGAATTATTTGAGCATTTAAATTATTTTGTAGCATTTAAATGCCCAAAGTCAAATACTTATGATTTAATTCAATGACCTTCTGTTGACCTAGAAAATTGTGCACCAATTTTGCCAGAGGTTCTAACCCAAGACAAAGAGAGTGAACTTTTTAGAAGGGCATTTCAGGTTCATTGAAAAATAATTTTAGTAAACCCTAGTTGTTTCCAGGGGGGTTGGGGGTTCTGCCTTCCCCATTTCAAATTTAAGAGGAATTTAAACATGATGCACACTCTAATGCTTGAACTAACTAGGGTCTGACAACTCACCCCCACTCAAAAGAATCTCATCCCGAGATTTAGGATCCTCCGGGAAGAAGGTGGGGTACTCGAGTCGAAGACGATCCTCCCTTTCCCAAGTGGCTTCTTTCTTGGAATGGTGTGACCATTGAACCTTGAGAAACTTGATATTATGATGTCGAGTGGTACGCTCGGCTTGATCAAGGATACGAATGGGATATTCCCGATAGGAGAGGTTATCTTGTAGATCAAGCGTTTCGTAGTCTACTCCACGGATGGGATCCGCGAAGCAACGCCTGAGTTGAGAAACGTGGAAGACATTGTGAACTCTGGAAAGATGCAAAGGTAGTTCCAATTGGTAGGCAACTTCTCCTTGTTTGGCAAGAATGCGAAAGGGTCCAATGTAACGAGGAGCCAATTTGCCTTTGATACCGAAACAATGGGTTCCCTTTAACGGAGTAACCCGAAGGTAAGCCTTCTCGTCGACTTCATAAGTCATAGGCTTATGTTTACGATCATATTGACTCTTTTGACGAGATTGGGCTGTTTTCAATTTCTCACGAATAACGCGAACCTGCTCTTCTGCTTCCTGAATCATATCCGGGCCAAAGAGTGGTCTTTCCCCAGTTTTTGACCAGTTAAGAGGCGTTCGACATTTTCGTCCATAGAGAACTTCAAAAGGAGCCTTGCCCAAGCTGGCTTGATAACTATTATTATAAGCAAACTCCGCGAATGGAAGGCATTTCTCCCAACTCATTCCGAACGAGATAACAGAAGCTCGGAGCATATCTTCCAGAATTTGATTAACTCGTTCTACTTGACCACTTGATTGAGGATGGAAGGCGGTACTAAAAGAGAGACGAGTTCCCATAGAATTTTGGAAACTTTCCCAAAATCGAGAGGTGAAGAGACTCCCACGGTCTGAGTTAATTTCCAATGGGACACCATGAAGAGACACTATTCGGGAGATGTATAATTCGGCTAGCTGGCTAGCGGTGATACTCTCACGAACAGGTAGAAAGTGGGCTACTTTGGAAAGTCGGTCGATTACGACGAAGATGGCATTATTCCCTCTCTTGGTCCTAGGAAACCCAGTGATGAAATCCATACTGATTTTATCCCATTTCCATTCAGGAATAGCCAAAGGTTGAAGGGTGCCAGCAGGCCGTTGATGCTCTGCTTTAACACGACGACAAACGTCGCAATTAGCAATGTATTGAGCGATTTCTCTCTTCATCCTAGTCCACCAAAACCTCTGGCGTAGGTCTTGATACATTTTAGTACTACCGGGATGAATGGTGAGAGGGGATTCATGAGCTTCCTTAAGGATCAACTGGCGTAGATGTTGTTTCTTGGGAACCACCAAACGGTTCTCGAAGAAGACAACACCCCGCTTATCCATGGAAAAACATTTAGCAACTCCGCTAGCAATGTTTTCCCTAATCCGGGATATGCCCTTATCACGCTTCTGGGCAGCTATGATTTGATCCATAAGGGTAGGTTTCACCACCAGCGTGGATAGGAATCCTCGAGGAACAATGTGAAGATTAAGCTTACGAAATTCCTCATGGAGAAGTGGTTGACTTTGTTGTAACATCAGGTTGTTACAATAGGACTTACGGCTTAGTGCATCAGCCATGACATTGGCTTTGCCCGGGGTGTAAGTTATTCCTAAGTCATAATCCGAGATCAACTCAACCCAATGTCTTTGCCTGAGATTCAAATCTAGTTGGGTGAAGATATATTTCAAACTTTGGTGATCGGTGAAGATCTCGCAATGATTACCGAGAAGGTAATGTCGCCAAGTTTTAAGTGCATGGACTACAGCTGCAAGCTCTAGATCATGTGTGGGATAATTTTCCTCATGTGGGTGTAATTGCCGTGAAGCATAGGCAATTACCTGACGATCTTGCATGAGTATGCAACCTAGTCCTTGTCGTGAGGCGTCGCAATAGATAATAAAGTCCTTGGAGAAGTCTGGTGGTACCAGTACGGGAGCAGATGTGAGGCGTCTTTTCAGTTCCTGAAAGCTGAACTCGCACTGTGGAGTCCACTCGAACCTTTTATCTTTCTTGAGGAGTTCAGTTAGAGGTTTAGCAACCTCGGAGAAATTCTCGACGAAGCGGTGGCAACAGCTCGCTAAGCCAAGGAAGCTCCGAACTTGCTTAACCGTCTCAGGTGGAGTCCAATCAAGGACGGCTTGAACTTGCTCGGGATTGACAGCAATACCCTTGCCAGAGATTACATGGCCTAGATAGGTCACTTCTGGCAACCAAAATTCACACTTGGAGAATTTGGCATAAAGGCGATGCTCTCGAAGTTTCATCAATACCAGCCTTAGATGTTCGGCATGTTCCTCTTCATTCTTGGAGTAGATGATTATGTCATCAAGGTATACTACGACGAATTTATCCAAGTACTCCATGAAGACCGAGTTCATTAACCGAAAGAAGCTAGCTGGGGCATTTGTTAAACCGAAGGACATGACGGTGTACTCGTATTGGCCATAACGAGTAACAAAGGCCGTTTTGGGAATGTCCCCGTTTCTAATTTTGATTTGATGGTAGCCCAACCTCAAATCCATCTTGGAAAAGACTGAGGATCCTGCGAGGTGATCATACAGATCATTGATCCTGGGAAGCGGGTATTTGTTCTTGATGGTGACCAAGTTGACAGGTCAGCAATCCACAACCATTCAATCCGTTCCATCCTTCTTCTTAACGAAGAGGACGGAGCAAGCCCAAGGAGAGGAACTAGGACGGATGAAACCCTTTTTCAAGGACTCATCGAGTTGGTTCTTAAGCTCGGCTAGTTCTAAGGGTGCCATCTTGTAGGGTCTTCTAGAAATTGGAACGGTTCCTGGAACAAGGTCTATCACAAACTCAACATCCCTGTCAGGTGGAACACCTGGCAGTTCTTCTAGAAAGACATCTGGAAAGTCTCGGACTACCGGAACATCCTCAAGGTCTGGAAGGGGGTTGGCATTTAGGGAGTAAAGTTGGCGCTTGGCCACTCGGGTTAAGACATTGACTGTCTTGCCCGATGGGTGAGTAAGTTGAACGGTTCTAGTGGCACAATCGATCTTAGCATAATGAGCTGACATCCAGTCCATACCCAAGATGATGTTTATGTCCGAGGACTTGAGAGCTATTAAGGATGCAAGGAAGACAAGTCTATTGACAAGAATTTCGTTCCCATGGCTTACTCTAGAAGTTTGCCATCTAGAGCCAGGGGTTTGAATTTCCATGGTAGAGGGCATGTCACAGAATGTCGTGTTATGCAATCGAGCATAGTTCTCGGATATGAATGAATGAGATGCTCCAGTATCGAAAAGAACAGATGCCGGATGGCAGTTAACAAGGAGCGTACCAAGGACGACGTTAGGATCCTCATGAGCCTCCTCGGCTGAAACATAGTTGACATGGCCACGTGCAGTGGTGGCCGGCTTGGCGTAGAATGTTTTTCCTGCGGGCTTACCACGGCCAATAGACTTTCCAGTTTGATTGGGGTTGTTGTTCTGGGGACACTCTCGACTATAGTGACCCGGCTCTCCACACTTAAAGCATGTCACCATATTGGGGCGTGGAGCAGCGTTAGCAGCGGGGCCACCATAGGGCTTGGGCGGTGCAAATTGCTGGTTAGGATGAGGCGCCTCAAAGGATGGCCTCGGGATGAACCTGGGTGGCAGTGTCGTGCTTGGGATCCACACCCGGCGCTTCTGAGCTCCAGAGCCGAATGAAGAGCCAAAATCACGGGAGTGCTTGCGTGAAACGTCATAATCAGTCTGGCCTGTCTCGGCACTGATGGCTTTATTGACCAACTTCTGAAAGGAGGTGCACTCGTGCAGACGAAGATCGCGGCGAAGCTAAGGGCTAAGTCCCTTACGGAACCTTGCTTACTTCTTAGCGTCAGTAGATACCTCTTCAGGGGCATAACGTGCCAGATTCCCAAATTCACGACTATAAGCATCCACAGTCAGTCTTCCTTGGGTGAAGTTGCAGAGCTCCTCCCTCTTGCGATCCATGAGACCTTCCGGAATGTGATGCTCACGGAAAGCCTCACTAAATTCAGCCCAAGTAGTAATTTGGCCGACCGGGCGCATAGCTTCAAAATTTTCCCACCAGAGGCTAGCAGGGCCTTCGAGATGGTAGGCAGCGTAAGTAACCTTGTCGGCTTCAGCTACGTTGGCAGAACGTAGCTTGTGGGTGATGCTGTGAAGCCAGTCATCCGCGTCGAGGGGCTCGACGGAATGGTTAAACTTTGGTGGGTACAGCTTGATAAAGTCATTGATTGACACCAAGTCATTTCGCGGATGGCATGCAGTGTTCTGCTCAATCCGCTCTAGTAGGCGGTTAGTCTCACGCTTGTTTCTTTCCGCCTCCAGCATCACTTCGGCCAGAGAAGGCGGGTGAGGCAGATTTTCACCCCTAGCTGCACTGGCTTCCCCCTGCTCTGAGGCAGCAGGGTTGCTGCGGGTGTTGACCATCCTAGGAGAAAACAAGACAACGGTTAAGATAAGGATGGCTCAAACTTAGCAAGGAAGTGCAGAATGTAATGGATAACACGGAATGCAGAGATGTTCATCCGTATGTCATGGTAATATAAGACTGCCATATATATACCAACGGTCATACACATCATACATAGTTTAGTACAAGCCCAGGCTACAGTACAACTATGATGAAAGACGTTACATCTCATCGGTGGCATCCCAAGCTCCTATACATTATTTGTCTACACCTCCGGAATTGATTACACACAAAGTCATATTCCACAAGTCACGCAGGACAGTGGAGATACAACTACTACAATACTAGTGGTACTACTACTAACTCAGACAGCTCCGTAGTAGTCCTCATAGAAGTCACCTCCATAGCCTGGAAGTTCAACGTGACCATCCGGGAACAGACGGTCCTGAGGAGCCTGTGGACCATACGGGCTAGGATGAGGTCTTGGACCAACAAACGATGGCTTGCGAGGACCACGGGGTGGGGTGATGTCTCCCACATCACGCCAATCCACCATGTCTGGCAAAGCAGATCTCACAGGATACAGATCCCTTGTATCCATACATCCAGCTCGCACCGCAGGTGCAAACCGAGTCAATGTAGCCCAATGATCAACACGGGTATTGAAAAGCTCCAGCCTCAAGGCCCGATTCTCTCGGTCCTTATCTTCGAGCATCTCGGCAGTGGTACGAGTTAATGAGTCCTCCTGAGTGGAGTCAGCATAGATAGCCTGAAGATACCCTTGCACTCCCGAAAGTGAAGCTGGCATGTAACGGAAGTCGGTGTTCCGAAGCAGGCCAGTCCGGACTCGCATGATGGTCATCATGGAATAGGCAGCATCCTGCACAGCCATCTCAATAGTAACCCCGAGTCCATAGGAACAATGAAGGGGCTCGGTAGATCCAGGATAAGAAGGAAATATCCTGACGGTGCAGAAATATGGGCTTTGATTAAAGTCTCGGAATTGCTCTTCGACGGTGTATTCGGGATACCAACGGTAACCCGTCTCGATCATTACCCGGACTAACATAGCAGTATGACCGGGCACGTCGAGGCACCGGGTCAGGCGAACCACTTGGTTTTGAACACGGTTGGCCATCTGAAAGCACAACCACAATGCAAAGACATCAGAATTTCTAGGGAAAATTGGACAGCATAACAGCTGTAAATGCTCAGAAAAAGATTTGAGACATCCACAACAGTTCGCAATACCACTCAACAACATCATATCAAGGTTCTGATCCAATTAGCAACATACTAAAATAGTAGAAACTGAACTGGGGCTTATAACAACAATCCTATAAGCTACTACGGATTAGTAACACGTGAACCTGATAGAAGAAGAGAGCCTAGTCCTTAACCCACGTTGAATGAGAAGAGAATGACTCAGATCAGAGGCATAGGGTAAAGGAGTAAAAGAGCCTTACGTTCCCTCCCACAATCAATTCCCCTACATATAACTAAAGCATTTCTAGACTCGACATCGACCAGCTAGGCTCAACGAACCTACAGGCAGTCTGGCTCTGATGCCAACGCTGTCAGGACCCTGATTCCAAGCCACATCGATCTAGCCGGTAACACCTCATATCACTTTGCGGCCTCACGCACGGTATCCCACGGGTGTCGCCTTGCCATGGCCCGGGACCGTTTGCGCCTTTTGGCTCAGTATATGATAGTGTCGCTAGCATCCATATGACAGAGAACCCGGGCCGACATGGCTAGTCGTGAACCCAAAGCGGCACAGACCTATGGAGACAGGCATACATGAATCACATCGAGCATGTCGGTCATCAGCGAGTGATTCCGGGCTGTAGCACTAGGCTAACAGGACTCCGGGGAACCCGGGCTGTAGCAGGCTAGGCAGGACTCCGGAAGTCACCGCGTGACATTTCCCCGAAGGGACAGACATAGGAACGAAGTGAAACACATGCCGGCCAGTCAAGTGTCCTAAACAGTAGTGCTGGGCTAGCAGGACTCCGGTGAACCGGGCTGTAGGGACTACTATGGCTCGAGGAACACTAGACTACATTTCCCCATAAGAAAGGCTGCCAAGGATAAACAACTAGATTGTCGGATCCCACTCATACCAAGCATTTCAATCATACACACAATATGCCCGATATGAGTACATACAACATGGCATCACAACAAAACTCTACAACTCAAGTACTTTATTTAAAGGCTCCAAAGAGCCATACATAACATGTTCATACAGATAGGGGTCACATGACCCGACACTCAAGTCATACAATCATACAAGCACATGCGGAAGCAACTAGTCTGAGTACAGACACTAGAAAGAAAGAAGGCTGCTCGAAGCCTATCTATCTACATAGGGCCCTCCATGGCCAGGATCACCACCTGGGTGGCTAGTCACTCGTCAACGTCAAGGTCTACGTAGAACCCATTGGAGGGGGCGGTGTTGTCGTCTGAAAACAGTAATTAAGAAAACATGAGTACAAGGGTACTCAGCAAGTCTTACAACAGAACCTACTATACATGCTTATTCTCAAGAAGGTGGTGGGGTTATTGCAGCAAGCCAGCTTTGACTCTTGGCTAAGCTATCCTACGGAACTCCACCAGTAAAATAGTTTTCGCACACGAGTCCACTACTCACCAACACAATACTCCACCGAGGATCCTCCCTCGTCATCCTACAAGAGGGCCATCCTCGGTACTCACACTTATCTTGAGTCTTTTAGTAGTATCCATTAACTTGTCTATGAACTGTATAGGCAACCAAGTAGTCCTTTACCGCGGACGCGGCTATTCGAATAGTTTTATACCCTGCGGGGGTGTACTTCATCACACATGTTTCCACGACTTAGCGTCTGCACACGACATGTGCTCGGCAGACTTCAAGCGAAAACAGACGTGGGTGTAGACCACGACCTGACTAACCTCACAAGTCTCTAGTCCAGGTTTATCGCCTATTCAGGTTCCATCCGCAAGGAAATCCGGCCGGGGTGTCCTCAACAGCCCCAAACAATGTGTACAGGGTCCCGAGACGCCAAACGGGCGCCCGGCATACCCGGCCATGGTGTATCTACCGCATCATAGCCCACCCCTAGGGTCAGCGCTACGCACGACTGCCAACACATATCCTACAAACACCACAAACTAGTTGCAACTCCTGGACAGAGAGCGAGAGGGGTCAGTAAGTCGAGCGGGGTCATATTTCAGGGCCCAATGTGTGGTAGTAGCTGAATCTTAAATCACGCATACAGATCTCAGTTCTTATGGACGGTCTCAATGAAACAACCCACCATGTACTCCTACATGGCCTCTCATCGATACCTTTACCAAAACATGTTCAACACATTCCTCACATTACCGACATATCATATCACTCTAGCCCATCACCCAGATGAACCAGACCTGACACAACTCTAAGCATAGCAGGCATAGCAAGGTAGGAATCACATACATGGCTCAATCAACTCCTACACATGCTAGTGGGTTTCATCTAGTTACTGTGGCAATGACAGGTCATGCAAAGGATAAGGGTTCAACTACCGTAACACACAGCAGTTTGAATCGCCTTGTCTTAATGCAAGAAACAAGAGCAGAAGCGAGAACATGGTTTTGTATCGGAATGATCAATGGGTTGCTTGCCTGTTGTAGTGGTAGTAGGGTACTGCCCTTCAGACGGATACTCGGGGTTATCCTCGGAGGCAGAACCTACCACGAAAGACACACCGAAACATAATCAACACATGGCAATATGCAACAATATGATGAAGGTGTCTTGGCCTAATGCAAGCTAAAACAGAAAGGGATGAACTCATTTGAGTCAAAGATTCAGTTATTAGCTTATTAAACATGGCTTTATTAGTGCATTACCTCATTATGCTTAAAAAGCAAGGTTAACTTGTTTTGTCATGCATGAAACCATTACAGATGGATAGATTGAATTTTTCTGATCATTTTTCATATATAAATCTTTGCATTTGGAGCTATGGTTGATTTTCTATGATTTTTAGAAGTTTTGATTATTTTCTGGAATTTCCTATTAAAGAATAAATCCAGAAATTGAATTAATGCTTCAGCACTACGTCACTGTGACGTCAGCGGGTCAAAGGCGCCAGCCCAGGTCAAACCTGACTGGTGGGCCCCTTCTGTCAGTCTCTCAGCTAACTAACAGAGTTGGTTAGTGTATAGTTAGCACTAAACTGGGTTAGTTAGGCTCTGGGCCCACATGTCAGTGAGAGAGGGGTAGTTAACGGCGTCATTAACCTCTAATAGAGTGGTTAGCTCTAATTTAAACTAATCTAAATTAGTTAGAAACCGGCCCCACATGTCAGTGTCTCAGATGGAGTCAAACTGGGGTCAAACCCCTGGTCAGCGGGGCTAATCCCGCCGGCGTTGAGTCGCCGGCGAGGCCGAGATGGCGGAGAGCTTCGGATTTGCTCCTCCGGTGACCAAATCGCCGGTGGAGACGTGCTACGCGTAGCTGGGGAGCTGCCGCATCCAGTGGTGCAAGTGGTTGGACACGGGGACGCCGGAAACGACGCCGGCGAGCTCGACAGCGGCGGCCGGAGTTCGGACGGGGTTGGGTTTGACGCTACGGTGCACGGGAGAAGGAGCTGGTGGTGGCTATGGGCTCCTGGTGCTGCACTGAGCACAACGGTGAGCTTGGGTTCGAGCCACTGTGGCTCTAGCCACGATGGCGCCATGGCCGACGGCGGGGAGCTTTCGGGTGCGGTGGAAGTGGCGACTACAGAGGCCAAACGAGCACGGTAGCTAGGGGAAGAGGAAGAGGAGCTTACAGCGGGGTCGGAGAGGGGGTCAGCGAGCTCGGGGAGGTCCTGGCGGCGCCGAATCGACCGAAGACGGCTCAGGTGCCCGAGGTTGAAGACGAGGGCGAAGACGGCGTTCAGCGGCATTTGGAGTCGCGTGGGTCAGCGGAGAGGTCCAGGGCGACGAGGCGGAGCTATTGGGCTTGTCGGAGGGGCGAGGGGGTGGCTCTGGTGACGTCTATGGCAAACGGCGGCGAGGATCGCGCTCGGCCATCGCGGGAGAGGGTGAGGGAGACAAGGGGGGAGTGATGGAGGATGAGAGGGGGACGTGGGGGTCGGTGTGGCATCCCTGGATGTCTCCAGGGCGTCGGCAGAAGCAGGAGGTGGCCGGCGTGTGGCCGCGGGCACCGTCCACGCGCTCCTCGTCCTCCTGGCGAGAGGAGGACGACGACTGGCAAGGCCAGTCGGCTGGTCCGAGCCAGGTGGGCTGGGCCAGCACAGGTAAGGCCCAGGTGGGCTTCCCTCTCTCTCTCTTTTTTTTGATTTGTTTCTTTTTTTCTATTTAACTGCAACTGTTGGGCTTTATTAAAAAATACTAAAACGTTTCCAAAAATCCTGAAAATAATTGTGGGCTCTGTTTAGAATATTTCCAACAGCAAACATTTATTTCCAGAATTATTTGAGCATTTAAATGCCCAAAGTCAAATACTTATGATTTAATTCAATGACCTTCTATTGACCTAGAAAATTGTGCACCAATTTTGCCAGAGGTTCTAACCCAAGACAAAGAGAGTGAACTTTTTAGAAGGGCATTTCAGGTTCATTGAAAAATAATTTTAGTAAACCCTAGTTGTTTCCAGGGGGGTTGGGGGTTCTGTCTTCCCCATTTCAAATTTAAGAGGAATTTAAACATGATGCACACTCTAATGCTTGAACTAACTAGGGTGTGACATGTAGCCCCCAAGTCTTAAGAAGGGAGCATAGTAACAACTTAAGAGTTGCTTCAATATAAATATTGCAACCTTGAAGAAATCCAGATTGTTCATCTCAGTCACTAGTCAAAACTGAATATTCCACATATGTAGCCCCCAAGTGCCGGGTTGTCATGCTTGCAGAAACCTGGGACTTGTAATTGCCTTATGCTCACAAAAACTTCAACCAGTGTAGCCCCCAAGGGCCAGGTCATTATGCAATACTGAGCAGGGACTTTGTAGAAATGATCATGTACACTTGAACAACAATGTGTGGCCCCCAAGGGCCGGCTTAGTAAGATAATACTAAGCTGGGACTTTATATATACTTCATTGAAAATAACATCATATGATGTAGCTTCCATCGTGGGGCTTGAACCCACGACCACAAGGTTAAGAGCTTTGTACTCTACTAACTAAGCAATGAACCCTTCAATATAATGGATTTAAGGTTTGTGTACCTTGAATTTTTGACAGGCGCAACTGGTAGCCCTCAAGGGCCAGCTCATTACGATGTGATGAGTCGGGTCTTCAATAAGGCAAGTAAAAAATGACTTTGCATTAGCCCCCAACAGCCATGGTGCATGCTGGCAGTGACATGGGACTTGCATATTTAATGTAATCTCAACTTGGATAATGTAGCCCCCAAGTGTCGGGTCGTAAGCCTGCAGCGATTCCAGACTATTCCTTCCACTGTAGAATAAATCATATCCTATGTCTGGATGATATTGCTGAATGCTCTACATATCAATATTGAACCTTGCTCTCTATTGTGAGCCGGTATTCTTGAATGAAGAAATAACAACCATTACTCTAGAGCGGCTTTGAAAACCTCAATCATAATACTAGTTATTGATAACCATAATAAAAATCCAGCCATGCTGGCTATTCAAGATTTGAATAATATAATCCAGTATGAAAACCTCGGTCATTCAATATCATCATGCAAATCCAGCCAATTTGGGCTATGAAAGATGTGAATACCTTATCGGTCGATAAGTACATCCAAAGTTTAAATACTCAGCGGCTCTTGGCCGATGGCAACTTAATGCACATTCATTGTAAGCCGGAATTTTTATAACCCGGCGGCTTATAGCCTTTTAGAAAATCCAGAATGGATAACCCTTTTGAAACATCAATTTTAATGATGAGCTTGAACTTAATCATTTATATAAGTCATAGTTCTGCAAATCCTGCACAGAGTTTAAACAACATATGCCATGGTGACTTAATGTCAAAAGACAGGGCAGGTAACAACCCAAACATAATATAGTCTTATGCAATTGTGGAAAAGACTAGCATTAAGGCCATTCAAGCCTAAACATACTGGAAACTTAAAGTCAAAAGCCAGGGCGGGTGATCAAACCTCGCATATTCATATAACCAGGAAAACATACCTGTAGGATTGATTTATAATGTTGGCTTACATTGCCATGCCCAGTGAGGGTAATAATCCAATGATTTATAAGCGCATGAATTCCAATGGCGCAATCCAAAATATACTGGAGACTTAACGTCCAAAGCCAGGGAGGGTTAATAAACTCCGGATATGCTCAAATATGAACCATAGAGATGAAGGCTACATGGCCCGAATTGTCTCAAGCCATATGTTAATATGGTGTAAATATATGACTCCAAAAAATGCTCAGGAAAAGACAATGAATCAAAATCGAGAAAACTAGGCTTTCATAGGCCGCCAAGCCTAAAGCTCCAGGGCTTTCATGGGCCGCCAAGCCACTGAATTAACCTTTTACACTTTGTGGATCCGGCCGGCTTTCATGGACTGTCAAGAGTTCGGCTTGTCATTCTGGGATTACCCGGGCGGAGTGGCAATTTCGACAAAGTAGGAGAACCCAAATTTTTTTGGTGAATACACCTGGCATTCCAAGCTAGCTCACGAGGGTAGTAGCGCTATGTTCTCTTTGGTGAATACACCTATGTTTGAATAGGAAGCCCCCAAGTGCTTTATGGCGTATAAGCCGAATCAAGAGGGGTATTCATAGCTATGCTCAATGAGCAGGAAGCCCCCAAGTGATTTGTAAGAGTGGCATTGCGCCGGATCAAGAGGGATATTCACAGCTATGCTCAATGCGCAGGAAGCCCCCAAGCGACCATCTAAAGATGTGGCGTTGCGCCAGATCAAGAGGGATATTCACAGCTATGCTCAATGAGCAGGAAGCCCCCAAATGTCCTGTAATTATGGCTTTGAGCCGGATCAAGAGGGATATTCACAGCTATGCTCAATGAGCAGGAAGCCCCCAAGTGTCCATAATAAGACAAGCCTATAAGGAAGGATACCCATGTTTGAACCGCGCATCATGGAAGCAAGTTCTCTTTGGAAATTTTAATTTTCCCAAGAACTCGAATTTGCGAGAGATGAATTCTTTTTGAGACGGAAATTCTTAACCCAGATATTGAGAGCTTCAAAGCTTTGTGAGAGACAGATTTTTCTTGAGCCAGATCTTAAACTGGAATCTTCTTTTTAAGTTGGAAGTTTTCTGACGGCCTTTAAATTTTCATCAATATGATAGTAGCCTTCGGGACTGGGTTATCTTTCCCTTCAGCGTCCCGGGGTTCTTGAATTTGCTGAAACTGGCAACATTTGCTGAGTCATATCTTCATAGCCCCCGAGTCTTAAGAGGACTCAAAGAGTTGGCTTGAGATTCTTCATATTTTCAGAATAGCATAAGATGTGTCTTTTTGGCGTTGATAACACGATGTGAATCCATAGAAGGTCGAGGTGACTACAATGGGTTATAAATGATCCTGTATGAGCTGTGTCAGCAACTCGGCCAATGGTTCATCCCAACTAGTTGTTTTGAAGTTGACCAAACTGTTTTGAAGTTGAGCCATCCAGTGCAGACAGCGGCTGATAATTGAAAGTGCAACTATCCCTAGGTGGTTTTGGTAATTCCTAACAACATATAGCACATTGAGCTAATGCTATTTCAAGATTAATATCTCAGGAAAGCTCAATGATTGGCATGGCGTGGATGAGAAAAGTGGACCCCTCAAAATGCTAAGGACAAAGGATTGGCTCAAGCTCAAAGCTCAAGACTCTACATTTTCTATTTTAGTGATCCAAGATCACATTGGGTCTATAGGAAAAGCCAATACTATCAAGGAGGGATGAGGTGTTGCTTAATGAGGTTCTTGCTCAAAATGCTTAGTGATATGCTCCAAAACCCTCAACTACTTTCTCACATCCACATATGACCTAAACCAAAACTCAAACTCGGCCCCACCGATTCTTCCTATCCGGCGCCACCGAGTTTCAAATGTCATAGCATTGCTAGAAACCCTAGGCAAATCGGTCTCACCGATAGGGATCTCGGACTCACCGAGATGGGGTTGTAATCTCTCCGTTTCCCTTCGTAATATTTTGGTCTCACCGGGATGAGCGATCGGTCCCACCGAGATTGCAATGTAAACTCTATGTTTTCCCTTCATAATGTTTCGGTCTCATCGAAATGAGCGATCGGTCCCACCGACTTTACCTGACCAACTCTCTAGTTAGCTTATTACCAAAATCGGTCCCACCGAGTTCGTGTAATCGGTCTCACCGAGATTACGTTATGCCCTAACACTAATCATATCGGTCCTACTGGGTTGCATGTCGGTCCCACCGAAAACCCTAACGGTCACTAGCTTTGCTGAATCGGTCCGACCGAGTTTAACCATTCGGTCCCACCGAGTTTGGGAAGTTATGTGTAATGGTTAGATTTTGTGTGGAGGCTATATATACCCCTCCACACCTCTTCATTCGTGGAGAGAGCCATCAGAACAAACCTACACTTCCAACTTACTTTTTCTGAGAGAGAACCACCTACACTTGTGTTGACACCAAGATATTCCATTCCTACCATATGAATCTTGATCTCTAGCCTCACCCAAGTTGCTTTCCACTCAAATCTTCTTTCCACCAAATCCAAATCCTGAGAGAGATCGTTGAGTGTTGGGGAGACTATCATTTGAAGCACAAGAGCAAGGAGTTCATCATCAACACACCATTTGTTACTTCTTGGAGAGTGGTGTCTCCTAGATTGGCTAGGTGTCACTTGGAAGGCTCCGACAAGATTGTGGAGTTGAACCAAGGAGTTTGTAAGGGCAAGGAGATCGCCTACTTCGTGAATATCTACCGCTAGTGAGGCAAGTCCTTCGTGGGTGATTGGCATGGTGGGATAGACAAGGTTACTTCTTCGTGGACCCTTCGTGGGTGGAGCCCTCCGTGGACTCGCGCAACCGTTACCCTTCGTGGGTTGAAGTCTCCATCAACGTGGATGTACGATAGCACCACCTATCGAAACCATGACAAAAACATCTGTGTCTCCAATTGCGTTTGAATCCTCCAAACCCTTCCCTTTACATTCTTGCAAGTTGCATGCTTTACTTTCCACTGCTCATATACTCTTTGCATGCTTGCTTGAATTGTGTTAAGATTGCTTGACTTGTCCAAAGTTGCTAAAATCTGCCAAGAACTAAAATTGGGAAAAGGCTAGATTTTTATTTGGTCAAGTAGTCTAATCACCCCCTCTAGACATACTTTTGATCCTACAAGTGGTATCAGAGCTTTGGTCTCCATTTGCTTTGATTTCCATAGCTTTTGGTGGTCATAGCCTTGGTTTCACAACCTAGGAGAGTATGGCATCTAGCGAGGGAAATTACCACCGTAGAGGTCCTTACTTTGATGGTACTAATTTTGCTAGTTGGAAGCATAGGATGAAAATGCATATTCTTGGACATAACCCCGCCGTTTGGGCTATTGTGTGTACTGGCTTGCAAGGTGAATTCTTTGATGGGAGAGAACCGAACTGTGAAGCTACTGCGGAAGAGTTGAAGATGCTACAATACAATGCTCAAGCTTGTTATATCCTCTTCAACGGATTGTGCCCCGAAGAATTCAACAAAATCAGCCGTCTTGAGAATGCAAATGAAATTTGGGATACTTTGATTGATATGCATGAAGGTACCGAATCCGTCAAGGAATCCAAGTTGGATGTGCTTCAAAGTCAACTTGACAAGTTCAAAATGAAGGATGGTGAAGGTGTCGCTGAAATGTACTCTAGCTTGCTCTTATCACAAATGAGATTGCCGGCTTAGGAAGTGAAGAGATGACCAACAAATTCATCATCAAGAAGATCCTAAGAGCCTTGGATGGAAAATATGATACCGTATGCACATTGATCCAAATGATGCCAAATTACAAAGATCTCAAGCCAATGGAAGTCATTGGAAGAATTGTTGCTCATGAGATGTCACGCAAGGATAAGGAGGAGCTCCATAACAAGTCAAGTGGTGCTTACAAACCCTCATGTGAAGCTCCCACATCATCAAGTGAGAAACAAACCTTCAATGAAGAATTGAGCCTAATGGTGAAGAAGTTCAACAAGTTCTACAAGAGTAGAAGCAAAGAGAGAAGTTCCAAGTCAAGGTCCAACAATGACAAAAGATCTTCTAGTCGAGAGCGAAACTGCTATAATTGTGGAAGACCCGGACACTACTCAAATGAGTGTACGCCCCCCCTACAAGAGAAGAGAAGATTCTCCCAAAAGAAGAAGTAGAAGAGAAGAATCACCATCAAGAGAGAGAAGGAGTAGAGATGATCGTTACGAACGAAGAACATCCCGGAGAAGCAAGGATTCGGAAAGGAAGGACAAGTCATCAAGGAGCTACACAAAACGAAGACATCAAGCTCATGTTGGTGAATGGGTATCCGGCTCCGACTCCAACAATCACTCCGAGCGAAGCTATCACTCCGACTCCGAATATACTCAAGATGAAGGTGTTGCCGGTCTAGCACTTGTGTCAACCAACTCCTACGACATATTTCATTCACCAAATGAACGAATTGGAAGATGCTTCATGGCCAAAGGTCCAAAGGTATCACACCCCGAGTATGTTGATTTCAATAGTGATGAAGATGACTTGTTAGGTGATGATGATTTACTTGTTGACAACTCTAGCAATGAATACTATGATGAAACATCAATTAATCATGCTAATCAAGATAAACCAAATGACAATGATAAGGAGAAGATTGAGTTTCTAACTAAAGAACTAAATACTCTTAAGTTAGCTCATGAAACCATCTTAGGAGATCATCAAGAACTTTTAAGGACTCATGAGAAATTATGTTTTGAGAAGCTCAATCTTGAGCAAGAGCATGAGTTCTTAAAGGCAATCAATGATGATCTTCGCAAGAAAAGTTATTCTTACATTGCCAAGCCTTTACTCTTATCCACTTACATGCCTCAAGTCAAGTCTAGTAACAAGAACAAGAAGGATTCTTCCTCTAGTAGTAACAATAATCATGCTAAATCCAATATTGTTGCTTCTAGTAGTTCTCTTGATTCCACTAATGATTCTCTTAGCCAAGTTACACTTGAGCAAGAAAATAGCTTATTGAAGGGAATCATAGACAAAGGTGTTTACAAGAGCCTTTCTGGGAGTAAGAAATTCGAGGGAATTGTACGCAAGCAAGGAAGGCACCGGAAGAACCAAGGTATTGGTTTTGAATGAAAGTTCAATGCCAATGGAGTTGAGTGGGAAGAAGATCAATACCCTAGACGAAGTTTGTTCCTCAACAAGAGAAGTATGATCCTACTTATTTCAAAGGGACACAAGCTCAAGATGATCTTCCACCACAAGACCACAAGGAAAAAGGCAACGACAAGCTTCAAGAGGAAATTGATGCATTTGAAGAAGCTCCTAAGGCCTTGGTCAAGTGGGTTCCCAAGACTACATCAAGTTCCACTTCATCAAGTACGACTACAACTCCGAGGATTCCCATCAAGATGATGTGGATCCCGAAGAAGAAGAACTAGAGAGTTCTTGAGGGTGACTCCGCCAACATACTTCACTCTTATCATTTTGGCAAGAAAAAGTGCAATCAACTTCCACATCTTGCACTAGTTCAAGGAGTCACAAACCCTCTTGTTGGTAAGACAAGGGACAAGGTAACCTAATGCTCTCATAGACATCATCTTGTGTGTGCATCACTCTATGTCTATGGATATCCTTGTTTGTTCCTTGTGGGACTAACCCGTGTAGGTATTGAAAGTGCAACTCACTCCAAAGGATAGCTCCGAATGATCTACATCAACTTAGAGCATCCACATCTTCAGCACCTACATGAAGTCATCATCGACAAAACCCAAGGTTAGTTCATCCCTCTTAGGGGGGATCTCACATCTTGGGGGAGCTTTACTCTAAGAATTGAGCTAAAGCAACTCTAATGGTGTGAACACAACAACGCTTTATGTAAAAGTGGTAACCCCACTTGTGCTTAAACGATGAGTATGACCTATGATCAAATGTTCTCATTTGACTCCTAACTCAATATACTCATATATAGATGACCTAGTCATCGCCAATTTCTTGATAGATGCTAGAATTGTTTGTGCATGCTTTGCCACATATTTCATTTGTCATTTTATTGTGTGAGCATGTTGGTTGCATAATTTACTCATTCGAGGACATCCACTTGTTGTTTTTATTGGTTGGTTTCTTTTTCTCTTGCCAAGTGGATGGACAAGAATGCCTAAGAACCTTCTCTAGCTATCTATGCTCTTCTCGTCTCCAACTCTATTCATGCTGCATCACAAAGTTTGATCAAGTCAGATTCGAACCACTCTGTGTGACGAGCACTCGGAGTCCCCGATTCGTCATAGACTTAAACTTCCAAAACTTCTTTATGCGTTTCGGTCTGACCGATTCATCCATTTCAATCATACCAGGATCACTAAGTTGATCTAGGTTTTTAATCTCGGTGCAACCGATTTGAACTTTTCGGTCACACCGAGTTGCAGTAACTACTTGCAGTAATGCATCTCGGTGCCACCGAGTTGTTCCACTCGGTCACACCGACAGGGTCAGGCTATTTATACCCACGGGCCAAAATTTGGAAAACTTTCCGAACCTCTTCGCCCGCGCTCAGCCTGCTCTGCCTCCCTGGGTCTCTGGATCATCCTCCTCGTCGCCAGCCGCCTCCAGTCACTGGTCTCCGCCGCCGTCAACGAGATCGTCTCCGCCGTTGCCGCTGTAGCAAGTCCATCGTCGAACTAGGGTATGGACTTGATCTTTGTGTTGTTCTCACTCCGATTCCCCAGCACATTGTTTTGCCATGTATCTTGCCATGATTGATATCACTCTATCCAATGTAAACACTCTGTAGTTTAGATGAGGATTGAAAATTTAGGGTTAGGTTTCTATCGAAACCATCTCGGACCGACCGAGTTGTTGAAATCGGTTCCACTGATTTGGCTCAGGCCATTGCACATGTGATTCTCGGTCTGACCGAGAATTGCAAATCGGTGTGACCGAGTTCGAGTCTTTGTGAAACCCTAGCAGTCTCGGTGCCACCGAATTGTGACTCGGTCTGATCGACTTCACTAGTTTAGGTTCCAACAGCTGCTTCGGTATCACCGAGATTTCAAATTGGTAGATCCGAAATGCTTTCTGTGGAAAACTAAAACTAAGTTTTTGATTCATTCTTTTGCAAAAACCTCTGCATTTTGTGATGCTCATCCACTCTACCTCATCTATAATCCATTCACAGGGTCTGCTGTCAGTGTTTGCATCATGTCAGATCAGAGTGACAGTCAGAACAAGTCTGAGGAGCAAGTGAACATGAGTGAGGGCACTAGTCCCTCCAGTAGCTCAGATGATGGAAGCAGGAGCACACGCAGCAACTTGCCTAAGGCTGCCACAAGGGCCAGAAAGAAGAAAACCTCAGATTCAGAGGATGAGGACTATGTGGCTGCTGAGGAAGAGGCCATCTCAAAGAGGAAAGTCCTGAAAAAGGAATATGGCACAGCTGCTGCCACTAAGCCAGGGATGAAGCAAAAGGTTCCTGCCAAGAGAGCTCCCATGTCAAAAGCCAGAACATCCACTCAAGAAACTTTGGGATCTGCACCCAAAGAGCAGGTTGTGGAAGAAAAGAAAAGGAAAGAGAGGGTCAAGAAGACCACTACCAGAGTGCTTGGGAGATCTTCAATAATGAAAGACTCTGAAGAAAAGGAAGAGGAAGAGAATGCAGCACCAGCACCCAAAGCTCAAAAGCTTATGGGAGATGCTATAAGGGCAGGGGCTATTCCATGTAAGCCTAAGACTGCTCCTAAGACTGCTGCTCTAGCTCCAAAGCCAAAACCAAAGAGGAGCACCAGGAACATCCCTGCTGAGGAGAAGAACAAGGCCCCAGTGCCTGAAGCTGCAATGGAAGAAGAAGATGATGAGTCACATGTCTTGAGGAAGTTGAAGCCAAAAATTCCAGACCACAATGATGCTCATCCAGTAGCTGAGAACATGAAGATAAGGAAGGATTCAGGATTGAGGCTATGGAGAGAGTCTGATCCATATGCCACCAGGAGAAGAACTACTGTGGACTACAGGTTCCATACCAAGGAACAGCAGGACTTCTATGAGACAGTGTTGCTTGACAAGAAGACAATAGTGTGTGACATGAGATGGGTCGATTGGACATTCATTGAGGAAAATGAGGATCACTTCCCTGGTGTATATGACAGTTCAAGGCGTGTGGAGTCGATGAGTTTGTGGCTCAGAAGCTCACAAAGTGGAATGATGAGCTCATCATGCAGTTCTACTCCACAGCTCATTTCTACCCAGATGGAAGGATTGTCTAGATGTCTGAAGGCACTAGGTACTAGTCAACAGTTGCGGAATGGGCTCAGTTGATCAATGCCCCAGAAGAACAAGAAGATGACTTGGATGTCTATGCCAAGAATAAGAAGGATCACAACACTATGGCACACATGTACAAAGAGATCCCAGATGCTGCTCTTGAGGCACACAAGTTTGGATCAGTACATTACCTTCTGTCAGGCTTGCCAACAATCAACTGGATCCTCAGGCACACTCTTTTGCCAAAGTCAGGTGATCACAAGATGATCAGAGGTCACTCCATAAACTTGCTACACATTTTTGAAGCTCCACAGAAGTTTAAGGTCATGAGCCTAATTGTGGAAACCATAAACAGGACAACTGCAGATCAGAAGAGGAGTTGTGGGTATGCCCCACAGATCCAGGAGCTAATCAACTCCAAGATGGGCACTAGCACATATCTGCTAGACAAGGAGAACCTGCCCATCTACCCAGACTTTGAGGACAACACCGTGGTGATGGATGAGAATGAACCATCTTCTCTGCACGCACAAGCCAAGAAGGAGAAGGCAGGGGCTGAAAAGGCTGCAAAGATGCCAACCACTGAAGAGGCATCTCAGTATCTTCTGAAGAGCAAGCAAGATCAGGTTGGCTACTTGATTGCCTCCACTCTGAGGATTGAGAAGGGATTGGCTACCCTGACTCAAAACCAGGAGAGCTTGGAGAGGATCGTGGAGCAGAAGTTCTATGACTTAGATGTGAAGGTCACTGAGATCCAATCAGTCATTGAGCAACTTCAGGATGAAGTGCATGAGAAGAAGGGCAAGTCTACCACTGATGCTTTTTCTAGAGTGCCCAGAGGTCAGAGGTCTGCTGCTATGCCTGTCACAGACACCAGAGCAACTTCATCTGCACCATCTACAGCTTCAGTGCCACCAGCTCCAGCACCTACTCCACCAGCTCCATCTACATCGACTGACGCCTTCGTCCTTGGAGTTCTGTCTACATCACCACCTGAAGACCAAGCCCGAGAGAAGATTTAGCACTATGCATTTTTATGAACTTTTTGGTAACTTGTTGCCAAAGGGGGAGAAAATGTATAGATCATAGGCTTCGAGAGAGAGTGTTGCTTTTGTTCTTTCTTGCGTTTCTCCTTGGTGGTTGAATTTTGTTTATTTGCTTGGTTGAGATACTTTATACTTTATGCTTGTGTGATACTTGGATGATCATGTGTTTGATCATAAGCTACCTTTATGCATGTTGGATAACATTATCCTTTTATATTCCATATGATCACTCACTTTGGTTGGTGACGAGTGCATGTATTTTAATTATTATCATTTTGAGCGCTCCACCAAGATGTATGTGACATGCAAGAGTAACCCATGATCCTAACTCTTTGTGCATTTGCAGTCCAAAGCAAATCTTAAACTATGCACAAATTTAGGGGGAGCTCTTGCTTTTCACATACTTCTCAAAGCGACAATGTTTTTCACTCTTATTATCATTTGTCGAAGCTTTGATCTATATGTTGTCATCAATTACCAAAAAGGGGGAGATTGAAAGTGCAACTATCCCTAGGTGGTTTTGGTAATTCCTAACAACATATAGCTCATTGAGCTAGTGCTATTTCAAGATTAATATCTCAAGAAAGCTCAGTGATTGGCATAGCATGGATGAGAAAAGTGGACCCCTCAAAATGCTAAGGACAAAGGATTGGCTCAAGCTCAAAGCTCAAGACTCTACATTTTCCATTTTAGTGATCCAAGATCACATTGAGTCTATAGGAAAAGCCAATACTATCAAGGAGGGATGAGGTGTTGCTTAATGAGGTTCTTGCTCAAAATGCTTAGTGATATGCTCCAAAACCCTCAACTACTTTCTCACATCCACATATGACCTAAACCAAAAATCAAACTCGGCCCCACCGATTCTTTCTATCCGGCGCCACCGAGTTTCAAATGTCATAGCCACTGCCAGAAACCCTAGGCAAATCGGTCTCACCGATAGGGATCTCGGACTCACCGAGGTGGGGTTGTAATCTCTCTGTTTCCCTTCGTAACATTTTTGCCTCACCGAGATGTGCGATCGGTCCCACCGAGATTGCAATGTAAACTCTTAGTTTTCCCTTCATAACGTTTTGGTCTCACCGAAATGAGCGATCGGTCCCACCGAGTTTACCTGACCAATTCTCTGGTTAGCTTATTACCAAAATCGGTCCCACTGAGTTTGCGTAATCGGTCTCACCAAGATTACGTTATGCCCTAACCCTAATCATAGCAGTCCTACAGAGTTGCATGTCGGTCCCACCGAAAACCCTAACGGTCACTAGCTTTGTTGAATCGGTCCGACCAAGTTTAACCATTCGGTCCCACCGAGTTTGGGAAGTTATGTGTAACGGTTACATTTTGTGTGGAGGCTATATATACCCCTCCACCACCTCTTCATTCATGGAGAGAGCCATCAGAACAAACCTACACTTTCAACTTACTTTTTCTGAGAGAGAACCACCTACACTTGTGTTGAGACCAAGATATTCCATTCCTATCATATGAATCTTGATCTCTAGCCTTCCCCAAGTTGTTTTCCACTCAAATCTTCTTTCCACCAAATCCAAATCCAGTGAGAGAGAGTTCCACCAAATCCAAATCCTGTGAGAGAGAGTTGAGTGTTGGGGAGACTATCATTTGAAGCACAAGAGCAAGGAGTTCATCATCAACACACCATTTGTTACTTCTTGGAGAGTGGTGTCTCCTAGATTGGCTAGGTGTCACTTGGGAGCCACCGACAAGATTGTGGAGTTGAACCAAGGAGTTTGTAAGGGCAAGGAGATCGCCTACTTCGTGAAGATCTACCGCTAGTGGGGCAAGTCCTTCGTGGGCGATGGCCATGGTGGGATAGACAAGGTTTCTTCTTCATGGACCCTTTGTGGGTGGAGCCCTCCGTGGACTCGCGCAACCGTTACCCTTCGTGGGTTGAAGTCTCCATCAACGTGGATGTACGATAGCACCACCTATCGGAACCACGAGAAAAACATATGTGTCTCCAATTGCGTTTGAATCCTCCAAACCCTTCCCTTTACATTCTTGCAAGTTGCATGCTTTACTTTCCGCTACTCATATAATCTTTGCATGCTTGCTTGAATTGTGTTAAGATTGCTTGACTTGTCCAAAGTTGCTAAAATCTACCAAGAACTAAAATTGGGAAAAGGCTAGATTTTTATTTGGTCAAGTAGTCTAATCACTCCCCCTCTAGACATACTTTCGATCGTACAATAATATATGATAATTTGCCTCCAAATTGTTGGAAGAAAAAACCGGGCTACCCGAGCAGTGACTTGCTTGCACTCAGTAAACTGCTCATGCAGACGGTGCCGACGGCGGCTGATAATATAGATCGAACCATATGGCGGCGGTTTGCACACGTCCATTGGACAACTTGCATGAGTGGGTGTGACCCTGATGTGCTGATATAGAATGGTCCACAAGAGCGGCAACTTAGGCGCTTCTATTGAGCGGCACGACAAGGACAATCATCCGCGATACAACGCGATTTTGAAATAATTGTCCTGCATATAAAAAATATACAAACCAATTTAATTGTTCTTTGATAAAAACAATATGTGTCAAAAATAGATTTAGATGGATTTCATCTGATTTGTCCGTACGACCGATGACCCGTAAGTAAAGTTCGTAGATAACTTTTCAGTATAGTTGTTGAATTTCATTTGATCCTTATATGCACGCAAATGATATTTTCTTTTATCCCCTCGAGGACTAAGGCAGCTGGCAGCTTCTCTATTACCCTCGAGTTTGCGTTATCTCAACTGCCTCTGTGAACATCTCTGGGTGAAAACAAGACCGCCTAGAAATTAAAGGCTCATTTGTATTTTCAACCGCATGCGTGAGCTGCTACTCCTTTTGAGCATGTGTGAGTTGCCTCCGTAATTTTTCATGTAAAATCTTGGGAATCAGAGCAAGTGCTACCAAACTGTAGCGTTCGCTCTACTTTCATGTCACCCTTTCCAATATTATTGATCGTTTTACTCAGGTTGAGGATTTGTAGGTTGGATGACATTGTTGGAAGCAAGGAAGGGATGCTGCTATGGATTGACTAGTCTGAAACTGCACAACCCTCAAGGCATGGCGACCGCGGGGCTGGTCAGTCTGTCTGACACAAGTCGTGAACACCAACGACAGTAGCTGCATCTCCAACATCAAATGCCTTGTGCTTTGTCGTGCGCCTTGTAATCGGACCAATGCTTGTAGCTAGATCTCCAACCTTAAACGCAACAGCAACAGCTGAATACTTGTTGTAAAGTATCTCCTTAACCATGTACGGTTTCAATCGGATCAAGCATTGTATAGAATCTGTAGAAACAATCCTACGGGCGGGTAATAGCGTGGCGACTTGAGGCACGCTGTTGACCCAACGTCATTGGCGGCGACTTGTGACAGAGGAGCGAGACCGCCCGCGGCTCGGCAAGGTCGCAGTAGCTGTGGCCTGCGGCTGAGGGGACCCTTGGCAAGGCAAGACTCGATGGCGACGGCATGCTGGCGAGGCACGGCGAATCCGCGGTGGCCTAGAGACGAGCGACTTGCAAGCGACGGCGGCTCAAGGCCGCGGTGATGCATGACTCGCCGTCGTAGTGTAGACAAAGTGGCGGCTCAAAGGAGCAGCTCCAGCGGGTCGAGGAGCTCGGAGGTGTTGTGTTTGTGTACTAGTTGGGTTACGCTTGGACTTGGTGTTGTAGTGTGGGTAGGATACTTGTAGTGTCGGAGTCAGACACATTGTACCCTTGGCCTCTTATATATGAGGAGGCACCCCACGTTGTAACCTTATGACGACTAGATAGCGACAGGTTCGCAAGGGGGTACTGGCGGCTTGTGCCGGTGTCCGGGTGACCGGTGTTGCGGTATCTCGGAAAGGAGCGCCCGTAGTCATTGCCCCGGGGAGTAGGCGAGTTCGCCGAACCTCGTTAACAAATTTCGGTGTCGTGCTTGTGTGATTGCTTGGTCCTCGGATGATCGACGATATGCCTTGGATTTATTCTAACAAGTGGTATTATGAGCAAGGTTACGAAGGTCGTTGCGTGTTGATGTGGAGGAAAAGCCGAGAGGAGAGAGATCAGTTTGATTCAAGCTACAGTCGAGCGATCACGAGCATCAAAGCTCGGAAGAGATCGGCGTTGACGGGAGGCGTGAAAATCAATGGGAACTCAGGATCTTCTCAGCAGTGATGGCAGTCAGCGGCTGGCTCGCGTAATAGCGGCGGCATGAGCACGAGGCGCTGTGTGCGGCAACGCGTGTAGCCCGTCAGGGGAGCGCGTGCACGGCAGGTGGCAGGCGCCTGGAGCATGGCTAGCTTGGGTTGTAACACAGGCGAGCGGGCGTACGTACGAGTACGTGGAGGCGCTGCTCAAACCGAGTTTGTTTTGGAAAAAAAAGCAGGACCGAGTCCTGGTGGAACTCGTCATCTAGGCGGAGACTTATGAGGCGCTAATAAAAGGAGCAGCCTGGGCTGGGTCACCGTACGACGAGAGCAACAGATCAGATCGGCCAGAAACAAATCCATTGATGCATAGCAGTACATCAGAAAGCACAGGCTAGGTAAAGCAATAAGCCAGCGTTGGAGTTGTGCAAGGAGCACTTTCACGAAACCAACTGGTTCGTTTGCTAGTAGTACGCGGAGTTCGTGTACTTGGGGATCACGCGAAGACTGCTTGGTTATTTTTCACAGAGTCAGCCGTACAAAGAACTATGGCGCCATCGGGTACCAAGTTTGAGGTGGAGAAGTTCAACGGAACTGGAAGCTTTGGGTTATGGTAGACAAGGGTGAAAGATTTGTTGGCACAATAGGGATGCTTGAAGGCGTTGTTGCAGGAAGCCAAGCCAGCTAAGATGGAGGCGGATGACTGGGAGGAATTACAATTGAAAGCAACCGGGACTATACGGTTGTGTCTGTCGGACCAGATTATTTATCATGTGATGGATGAGAATTCGCCGAAGAATATCTGTGAGAAGCTGGAAAGTCAGTTTATGTCCAAGACTGCGACGACCAAGGTGTATTTGAAGCAAAAGTTGTATGGGATGAGGATGCAGGAGGGTTCAGATCTTGTGGAGTATATGAACGCCTTTAATCAAGTCGTGACGGATCTAGCACGCTTGGGTGTGACAGTTGACGACGAGGATAGGGAAATTCTGCTTCTTTGTTCGTTGCCATCATCCTATGACCATTTGATCACTACTTTGACACACGGCAAGGAGACTGTCAAGAATGAGGATATTACTGCGGCATTGCTATCTTATGATATGAGAAAGAAGAACGCGGTGGAAGTCTCTCATGGTGAAGGTTTGCTAGTCAAGGGTGAGCAGTGGCGGAAGGGATATGAGGCTGGGAAGAACAAGAAAAAGAAAAAGAATATACAGTGTCACAAGTGTAAGCAGTGGGGACATATGAGAAAGGACTGTCCAGAACTCAATGGTGGGGCCAGTGCTAATAAGGCAACTCATGGTGATGACTCAGACATCAGTAGTGATGTTCTCATAGTATCAGACAGACGGTCAACCAAAAGTGAAGCGTGGATGTTGGATTCAGCTTGCTCTTTTCATGCGACACCCAACAGGGAGTGGTTCTCTTCGTACAAGTCTGGTGAATTTGGTTTAGCCTATGTGGGCGATGACACAGGTTATCGTGTTGCTGAAGTAGGTGACATCAAAATCAAGATGTTTGACGGAGTTGAGCGGATGCTTCGGGGAGTCAGGCATGTGCCGGGGCTAAAGAGGAATCTAATTTCGCTTGGTGTTCTTCATGACGGTGGTATGGTATTCCGTTGTGATCGGGATAAGAAGACCATGAGAATCATGGAAGATGAGGTGACCATGATGATTGGAGCGAGGACGGCTTCGCATCTTTACAAGTTGCAAGGGAGCACTATTGCAGGTGGAGTCACGAAGAGTGGAGTTGCGGGAGTAGCAGCGGGGTTCCACGGCGGCGGCGGGTCTGGGGCAGACTCGTTGAGTAGCTCTCAGTAAGCTACGAAGAAGACAACACAAGTCTGGAGTACATGAAAGTTTTACACATGGACAAATTCAAGGTGGTGGAGAATATTCGCCAAGGTGGAGTTTGTTGTGTTTGTGTCGAATATTTTGTACTGGTTGGCTTACGCTTGGACTTGGTGTTGTAGTGTGGGTAGGATACTTGTAGTGTCGGAGTCGGACACGTGTACCCTTGGCCTCTTATATATGAGGAGGCACCCCACGTTGTAACCTCATACTTGGTGTTGTAGTGTGGGTAGGATACTTGTAGTGTCGGAGTCGGACACGTTGTACCCTTGGCCTCTTATATATGAGGAGGCACCCCACGTTGTAACCTCATGACGACTAGATAGCGACAGGTTCGCAAGGGGGTACTGGCGGCTTGTGCCGGTGTCCGGGTGGCCGGTGTTGCGGTATCCCGGGAAGGAGCGCCCGTAGTCATTGCCCCGGGGAGTAGGCGAGTTCACCGAATCTCGTTAACAAATCTCGGTGTCGTGCTCGTGTGATTGCTTGGTCCTCGGATGATCGACGATATGCCGCAACACCGGCCACCCGGACACCGGCACAAGCCGCCAGTACCCCCTTGCGAACCTGTCGCTATCTAGTCGTCATGAGGTTACAACGTGGGGTGCCTCCTCATATATAAGAGGCCAAGGGTACAACGTGTCCGACTCCGACACTACAAGTATCCTACCCACACTACAACACCAAATCCAAGCGTAACCCAACTAGTACAAAATATTCGACACAAACACAACAATGGTCCTCGGATGATGGACGATATGCCTCGGATTTATTCTAACAGGAGGCACAATGACAAAAATAACCGGCGGCGGAGGCTGCGACTCGCGAGGCAGAGGCAAAAGCGCAACAACGACGGTGACTTGGCGTCGCAGCTTGAAACAGTAGCCTTGGCGGCTCAAAGTGCGGGGCGATTCTCCAGCGGAGATGCTAGTGAAGAGGGTGTGCGCGCGAGCTAGCAGGCAGTGCTGAGGTACACGCCAGCCCGGTGGCGATGGGGTTGCTAACAAGCGGAGCAAAACGCGCCAAGTCGGCTGAAACGACACGGATGCGATGAATCGTGATGCAGTGCAGTGCGTGCGAGGCAGAACCTGGCCCGGAGCAGCGGCGACGCGGAGCCAGGCGCGGCGGAGCGCAGGAAGGGCCAAGGAGAGGGAGGCGGCAGTACAGGCGGGTCCCGGCAGGCGGCGGCTCAGCCTCGCTACTGCTAAGGTGGGCGGAGACGGAGGTGTCGAAGGCGGACAGCGGCGGCCGCCAAGGCCGGCTTGTGACCGAGCTGCCGTAGGAAGAAGAGGAGTGGGCGACTCTGGATAGGGTCGAAACCGTACCCATGTCCACATCCTTTTCCGGGTCATGGTCTTCCCCCTTTTTCCTTTTTTATGCCTCAACGGACACTCACCGGTCCTCCAACCTCGGAATTGACAGCAATGGATTTCCAAGTAGACGTACATGGCCGGAAATAATTTGGTCTTGATCTCGTCGAAGAACAACTTGGGGCTCATGCCTCCCTGTATCAGCGCTGGCGAAATAGGTTTCCGGAGAAAATGACGGTCTCGACCGTAGCAGATATCGATTCGTCCTTGGATGGATCGCCACAGACGTGTGCGGCGGTGCCTACAACAAAACCCTAACTTCCAAGGTAGATCCTTTCAAACAAGCTCTTCTTTATCGGAATAATTGCGAGAGAGAAATCCATCCAAGAACTCAACACCACCATGCGCATGCCCCACGGTGGGCGCCAACTATCATGGAATTGTCACGGCAGATGTCCTTAGTGTCCGGACTTAGTCGTGAGGCCAACGCATCTATGTACTAGATTGAAGGGGTTAGTCGGAATCGAGAGACGCGAGGTTTTACCCAGGTTCGGCCCCTCACGGTGGAGGTAAAAGCCTACATCCCGCTGCATTGATATTGATGATGATGATCATGGTTACAAGGGTGCTCTATCTCAAGAGCTATAGACTTGTCTATCTAAACCTAACTTGTGAAAACCTGTCCCTCTTGGGGTGCCCTGCCCCTCCTTATATAAGTTGAAGGGGCAGGTTACATGACTAGTCCTAGTAGGATTAGGATTACTCTATTACAAGTAGAGTCCTAGTCTTGCTTCCTTTGTATGAGAATATTCCTTATGCTTTCATCTTAAGTCGGCCCACAAGAACATAAGTCGGCCTTCACATGAGCTGCCTTCTGGGCCACCGGGTCTTGTCGCTCCTCTGACCCGCCTGCCGGGTTATCAATAAGTGACCAGGCTCAGCCGGGTCATCAATGAGTGGAGAGATCCAGGTGGGTCACTTCGTGAGTCGCCAACTCAGGGCGGGTCATTAGTGAGTCGCCAAGTTTGGCCGGGTTACACCGCGGGGTATATCCCCGACAACGACTGAAAGGACCTAAGCAATCCCCTTCTTTATAAGTAGAAAACATTATATAAAGAAGCACCATGCCAGCTCAGTTAGAAACCTAGAAAACTTGTTTACGGCTAAAATAAATTGTGAGTGAGTAAAGTGATAGAAGTACAAAACTAAATGAATGGTTATTTTCCCCAGGTTATAAATGTATGGTTATTATTTCTATGTTGTGGATGGTTCTATAAGTCTGATTATTCGGCTTTTAGATAGAAAACCAATTCCTTGTTCTGTTAGAAACTAAAAAGAGAATCAAGCTACACTTGGTCTTAGTTCAAATAATTTTATTTGTTTCAAAATTAGTAGCATTTAGTTATTCCCTAAAACTATTTGTAAATGGAGAAATAAGAATTAAGAACACGGATGCTAATTACACTGAAATATGAATACGTAAATGGAACACCATACCCCATGCTTGATGCTAATGAGGCAGGGAAACCACCGCCGTGCCGAGATGCTAATGAGGCCGTTTCTTGCGTCCCATTTTCCAGTCAAGCTGGAGCTCGAAGTCTGAACTGAGGATTATATTGTGCCAAACTGATATCATCTCATCTCCTCGTGCGCACCCTCCAGCGCGGACACAATCCATGTGTACGATGCGCAGGCCACGAACACGTATGCGCTGCCATCGAGACTCAAGGCATGTGCGCTCACCGTGCCACGGCGATCCTAGTGAGGTGTAACACCCCGGATGTAACTTTCCCAATTTGTACTCCAACTCTTGCCATTTCCGGCGTTAAGTTATTTTATTTTCTCGGGTTCGGGTTTTTGTCTCCGTGTGTTGTGGTCGTTGTCATGCATCTCATATCATGTCATCATGTGCATTGCATTTGCATAACATGTTCATCCCATGCATTCGAGCATTTTCCCCGTTGTCCGTTTTGCATTCCGATGCTTCATTCTCCTCCGGTGGTCATTTCTACCTTTCTTTCGTGTGTGGGGTTTAAACATTTCCGGATTGGACCGAGACTTGCCAAGCGGCCTTGGTTTACTACCGGTAGACCGCCTGTCAAGTTTCGTATCATTTGGACTTCGTTTGATACTCCAACGGTTAACCGAGGGACCGAAAAGGCCTCGTGTGTGTTGCAGCCCAACACCCCTCAAATTTGGCCCAAAACCCACCTAAACTTTCTCCATCATCTAGATCGTTCCATCACGATCGCGTGGCCGAAAACCGCACTCCATTTGGAGCTCCCTAGCCCGTCCTACCTCTATAAATAGGTCCCTCCCCGAAATTTCAGGTCATTTCCAACCCTAACCTAGTCTCCTCCCACCTCTCGCCGCCGGACACGTCCGATTCGGGCCGGACGTGTCCGCCACCACTCGCCACCGCCACGTGTCAGCCGCCGACTCGCCGAGCCGCGCGCCCACTTCGCTGGCCCGCAGAGCCCGTGGAGGGCCCCCGAGGCCCAAGTCGCGCCGCCTGAGCCCGGCTCATCTCCTCCGCCGCCCGTCCTCAGCCGCCCGAGCGCCGCCGACCGCTTCCCGCCGGAGCCTTGCCGCCCCGCTGCCGCAGTTCGCCGGCGACCGCGGCCACCATCGCCGCCCCGGGCCCACGCCCCTCGCCGCCCCCTCTGGTCCTGCGCCCGGCCGCGCCTCCCTGGCCCCCTCTCCGACGCGCCCCTCGTCGCCGGATCCCCCCTCTGGCGAGCTCTCCTTGTGACTCCGGTGAGAGTCCGGCCATCCTCGTAGAGCGCGCCGCGATCCAGATCTGGACGTCTACAGTAAACCCTAATTCCGCGAGGTGGTTTTTCTTCTAAGTCCTCGAAATCGCAGATCCATGTGCTCCTATTCATCGTGCCGTAACTTTGCATCCGTAACTCCGTTTTTGGCATATAGCATATCAAAATGTTCATCTTAGAGAGTACATCATTTCATTCCATTGCATCATTTAAATTTAAGTTCATCTTGATGCCCGAAATGCTGTTAGAAGAGGGCTACTTGAGATAATTGTCAGATCTGCTACTCCATTTAGACATTTGTCATTTTTGCCATGATTATTGTGTGCATGATATGCCCATGAGCTCTACATATGTTTTGTTAAGGGCTTTGTCATCTTTCCAGAGGTGCAACCCATGTATTTTTGTGATGTGTGTGGTGACTAGCACAAGCTTGCCAAGTGAGGCACTTGGTAATTCTGTTTTCAGGGACTTAGCAATTCCACTAAGTCCTTGAGCTGTTTATCTCATATTGCCATATGTTCTTGTTGTTTCCTAGTGATCCGTGCCTATTTTGAGGATGATCAGTAAGAATGTTTTGTTAATATTGTAGTGCTCTATCCATCCATGTCTTTGTTTGCAATTATGGAGCACCCTAGCTTGAGTCAATCGAGTTCTACTTTTGCTACTTTGTGAATCTGGGCAGATTGTCAACTTGTTTGCAATTTTGCCGATGATGTTGTAGTTGATCCGTGCATGCTATGTTATTGTTCTTGCCATGTCTAGCTTGCATTTTGGGTATTCTTGATGGGTGTATGCTTATCTTGTCATGACTTGCTCCGTAGTGAGTGCATCGAGCTCGTAAACATGCCTTTTTGAGATATGTTTCAGCATGCTCCAGTTTTCACTAAGTCTGTGATCTGATTATGTTTTTGCCATGTTCACATGCTTGCAATTGTATTTTATGATCCCTTTTGGCTCAAGGTCACTAAGGGACTTTTGTTAAGCTCTTTGAGTAGCTCTATGCCATGCTTTACTTTGTCATGTTCAGGTCCTGTAGCAAGTAGTTTTGTTGCTCCGAAGAGCACTACCTGATCTGAAATTCCAGACAAGTGTTAATTTCACTAAGTCTGAGATCTGTTTGCCATATGCATTTTTGCCATGCTTGTTTGAACCTGTTAATGGATGAATTGGCCATAGCTCAGTGCTAGACTTTTGTTAAGAATCATGAATGCATCCCTGCCATATATTTTTATGCCATGTTTGAATGCTGTAACATGTTCATTTCGTTGCATTTAGATGGCTACTTGCTGTAAATCGCAGACCGGTGTCACATTTGAATTGCTTGCCATTTCCAAACCATAACTCCGATTCCGGCGTTCTTTATATCGTTTTCAAGCGATTTCATCTCATCTTTCCAGTGGCACACTTGGATTCCCAAGTTGAGGCCAGGTTCATGCATTCATTGTCAAATCTTGCATATGCATCCCGCATCGCATCCCGCATAGCATACCATCTTTGCATCATGTTGTTTGAGTTGCACGTGGTTGATTTGTGTCCTTGTTGCTTGTTTGTCTTGTTTGGGTAGAGCCGGGAGACGAGTTCGCTAATTTCCATGTCAAACCTCTAACCCTCCATGTCCTAGCAAACCGTTGATTGGCTATGTTACCGCTTTGCTCAGCCCCCTCTGATAGCGTTGCTAGTTGCAGGTGAAGTTTGGAGGCCGTTCCTTGTTGGAACATTTATTTACTTGTTGGGATATCATTATATTGCCATGTTATCTTAATGCATCTATATACTTGGTAAAGGGTGGAAGGCTCGGCCTCTCGCCTAGTGTTTTGTTCCACTCTTGCCGCCCTAGTTTCCGTCATATCGGTGTTATGTTCCCGGATTTTTGCGTTCCTTACGTGGTTGGGTTATAATGGGAACCCCTTGATAGTTCGCCTTGATTAAAGCTTTTCTAGCAATGTCCAACCTTGGTTTTACCATTTGCCACCTAGCCTCTTTTTCCCTTGGGTTTTCGGAGCCCGAGGGTCATCTTATTTTACCCGCCCCCCCGGGGCCAGTGCTCCTTTGAGTGTTGGTCTGAACCAGGCAGCCTGCGGGGCCACCTCGGGGAAACTCAAGGGTTGGTTTTACTCGTAGCTTGACCTATCTGAGTGTGCCCTGAGAACGAGATATGTGCAGCTCCTATCGGGATTTGTCGGCACATTCGGGCGGTGTTGCTGGTCTTGTTTTAACCTGTCGAAGTGTCTTGAAGAACCGAGGTACCGAGTCTGATCGGAACGTCTCGGGAGGAGGTCTATTCCTTCATTGACCGTGAGAGCTTGTCATGGGCTAAGTTGGGACTCCCCTGTAGGGATTTGAACTTTCGAAAGCCGTTCCCGCGGTTATGGGCAGATGGAAATTTGTTAATGTCCGGTTGTAGATAACTTGAACCTTAACTTAACTAAAATGAATCAACTGAGGGTGTTACCGTGATGGCCTCTTCTCGGTGGAGTCCGGGAAGTGGACACGGTGTTGGAGTAATGTTTGCGCAGGTTGCCCTCTAGTTTCTCGCTCGCGCTTTGCCTCCTCTTCTCGCTCTGTTTTGCGAATAAGTTAGCCACCATATTTTGCTAGTCGCTTGCTGCAGCTCCACATATATTTACCTTGCCTTACCTATAAGCTTAAATAGTCTTGATCGCGATGGTGCGAGATTGCTGAGTCCCTGTGGCTCACAGATTACTATTACCCCAGATGCAGGGCCTGATGTTTCCGCTCCAGGTGACGCGCTTGAGCTCAAGTGGGAGTTCGTCGAAGACTCTCAACGTTACTACGTTTCCTTTCCTGATGATCAGTAGTGGTGCCCAGTTGGGGGTGATCGGGACCGTGTCGCATGTTGGGTTATCTTTTATTTTGGCGCCGTAGTCAGGCCATGAGTGTTTGGATGATGTAATGTTATTTATGTACTTGGTTGACGTGGCGATTGTAAGCCAACTATGTTATCTCCCCTTCTATTATCATATTACATGGGATGTTGTGAAGATTGCCTAACTTGCGACATATGCCTTCAATGCGATTATGCCTCTAAGTCGTGCCTCAACACGTGGGAGATATAGTCGCATCGAGGGTGTTACACGTTGGTAATCATAGCCTTCCCCGACCTTAGGAGCCCCATTGCTTGATCGTTTTTAGCGGCTGAGTTGTGTCTAGAAAAATGTTTTGAGTCATTTAGGAATTATATATCGGAGAGTTTAGGAATTCTTTTTACTTCCCAGTCTCCTCATCGCTCTGGTAAGGCATCCTGACGTAGAGTTTTGACTCTTCTCTTCTCAAATTTCACTAAAAAAAATTTTAGGATCACGCGGGTATCTTGGAATCGTTCCGATGGTTTTATGATGAGAACATTGTCTTGGTGCCTCCTGTCAGGGGTTTTGTGGAAGTGTCCCGGGGAGTTGAGCTCTGAGGTGTTGTCGTCATAATTTTATCGTTTCAGTTCTGGAATACCTGAGTTTAGTACGCCGACATCGAAAATCTTTTTTATGCAGTTTGTTGGTGAGATAACCTCGACGCCACCCAGTACTGGGGCGGGAGTTCGGGAGTATCGCCATAACTTGTATAACAGATGCTTTTCGAAGGTTGAGGTAGATGGTTTCTGAAGTTTTTCTTGGTTATGTGTTGAAGGATGGATACAGGATTTGCTAGATTTGGGTGAGATATTATGCTTCCCCTGTATCCCCAACACCTGATTGCATAACCGGAAAGGCTCGGGAGTTTCATATGTGGGAATTCTTGTAGCTCTAGTTCTTCTTCCATGGATATTGGTTTGAGATTGGGATTTCTTACCGATTATTCGTTCTTCATCCGTACCTTGTTGATTTATTTCTCTACCTTAATTCTAAGTGGCTTCTCAATTTATGGATATGTGACCATTTCAAGAGGAATGCATTCATTCGTTTTGTTCGAATGTGAAGACTATATGTTGCAATTTTCATTCTGTTGGATTCAGCTTCAATATTTGTCTATCAATGTGCTAATGGATGTCAACCTCTTCAGGATGGCTCCTCCAACGCGCACGACTTCGAATCCTGATCCGCCACCACATCCCCCTCCTCCGGAGGCATGGCAAGCTATGATGGCTGCAACCAATGCAAACACATAGTTGATCATGCAAATTCTCCAAGAGCGCAATCAAGGCAACCAAGGGAATCAAGGCAACAATCAGAATCACTTTGCTACACTCAACCAGTTCCTTGCTAACGAGCCAAAGACTTTCAGCAATTGTGTTGAGGCAACCGATGCTGACGATTGGCTTGTGGATCTGTGCAAGCATTTCGAGTGCAGTAACGTCAGGCCTGAGGACTTTGTTAAGTTCGCTTCCTTCCAACTCAAAGATCAAGCGGCAGAATGGTTCTAGCAATACAAGGACTCCAGAGGTGGACGTGTTATTACCTGGGATGAATTCCGTCAAGATTTCAGAGCTCATCATATCCCTCAGAGCGTGGTTGAAAGCAAGCGTGAGGAATTCCGCAACCTGAAGCAAGGCTCTTTGTCTGTCTATGACTACAACAAGTTGTTTCAGAAGCTCGCCCGCTTTGCGAAGTAGGACGTGCCTGATGAGAAGAGCATGATATACCAGTTCAGGGATGGTCTCAGAGAAGAAATTCAGCTAGCTCTTGTCCTCTTTGAGCACTTGAGGTACGATGAGTTCTACAACATGGCATTGAAGCAAGAGGCTGCTCAACTGAGATGTGATGCTTCTAAGAAGCGAGTCAGAGATGTTACTCCTTCTTCCTCTACTCAAGTGGCCAAGCAGCAGAAGTATTGGCTTCCTCCTCCTCTGTTTCGTCAGCCGTATCAGCAGAAGAGCAAAGGTGGCAGTGGATCTTCCCCCCCCCCCAACCCTGGTTTTCAGAACAAGACTTCGTCTCAAGCTCCAAGATCGAGTGCTCCGTATCACCGTCCGCTTTCAGAGGTCACGTGCAACAAGTGCCAACAGAAGGGTCACTATGCCAACAAATGTCTCAATCAGAGGCGTCTTCCTCCTCCTCCTCCTGTCAGATCGGCAAGTAAAGCTATGGTCAAGCATAACCCCAAGCACGCCAAGGTCAACTTGCTGGATGCAGCTCAGGCAGAGGACTCGTCAGATGTCATCATGGGTAACCTTCCTGTTAATGATATTCCTGCAAAAGTTCTTTTTGACATTGGTGCATCGCATTGTTTCATGTCAAAGCCATTTTTTTACCAAGCATGAGTTTGTTTCTTCTCATTTGGGTAAACAAATGGATATCGTTTCTCCTGGCAAACGTTTGAGTGCAAGTCTGGAGGTGCCAGATGTTACTATCACATTGGGCGACTACAAGTTCCTTTCTTCCCCAATGGTTCTTGGTAACTCGGATATTGATCTTATTCTTGGAATGGATTGGCTTTCTAAGCACAAGGCTCAGCCTGATTGTGCAGCCAGGCAGATTCAATTGTCTCATTCGTCTGAGGATGTAATTGTGTTTGCCGCTCATGATGATACTATCCGTCTGTTTTCTCTCAATGAGAAGGGTGAACTGGATGCTATCTCGCAAATTCCAGTCGTTTGCGAATATCAAGACGTCTTTCCAGAAGAGCTTCCAGGAATGCCTCTGCACCGGCCAGTTGAATTCGTCATTGATCTTGAGCCCGGTACGGAACCTGTGTGCAAGTGTCCTTACAAGCTCGGACCTGAAGAGTTGAAGGAGCTGAAGAAGCAACTTGACATTCAAGAGAAAATGGGTCTCATCCGGCCTAGTTCTTCTCCGTGGGGTTGTGGTGTTCTTTTTGTGAAGAAGAAGGATGGAACGGACCGACTTTGTGTTGATTACCATCCATTGAACAAGAATACCATCAAGAACAAATACCCACTTCCCAACATCAACGAGCTGTTCGAACAACTCAAAGGTGCCCAAGTATTCTCCAAGCTTGATCTCCGTATGGGTTATCATCAGATTCGTATCCGTGAGCAAGATATTCCCAAGACGGCTTTCAGAACAAGCTATGGTTCATATGAATACACTGTCATGTCTTTTGGCCTTGTCAACGCTCCTCCGACTTTCTCTCGCATGATGAACTTCATCTGCAACGCCTACACCAATGACTTTGTTTTGGTCTATCTCGACGACATTCTGGTTTTCTCGAAGAACAAGGAAGATCATGCCAAGCACTTGCGTTTGGTACTCGATAAGCTGAGGGAACACCAGTTCTACGCCAAGTTCTCCAATTGTGAATTTTGGCTCGATGAGGTCTTTATCTTGGTCATATCATCTCTGCCAAGGGCATTGCCGTGAATCCTGAGAAGGTGTCTGCAATTGTGAATTGGGAACCTCCTCAGAACGTGAAGCAACTCCGTAGCTTCCTCGGTCTCGCAAGCTATTGTCGAAGATTCATTGAAAACTTTTCTAAGATCGCGAAGCCTCTCTCTAATCTTCTCCAGAAGCACGTCAAGTACGTTTGGTCTCCGGAGTGTGACATTGCTTTCAACACTTTGAAAGAGAAATTGATCACTGCTCCAGTTCTGACTCCGCCTGATGAATCCAAGCCGTACGAGGTCTTTTGTGATGTCTCTCTCCAAGGTCTTGGCGCAGTATTGTTGCAAGAGAAGAAAGTTGTTGCTTATACCTCTCACCAGTTGAAGCCTAATGAGAAGAACTACCCCACTCATGATCTCGAGTTGGCGGCAGTTGTGCATGCTCTTTTGACTTGGAGACATCTCTTATTGGGAAGAAAAGTGGACATTTTCACTGATCACAAGAGTCTCAAGTACATCTTCACTCAGCCTAATCTAAACCTCAGGAAAACTCGATGGGTCGAAATGATTCAAGAGTATAATCCGAGTATTGAGTATACTCCAGGCAAGGCCAATGTGATTGCTAACGCATTGAGCAGGAAAGCGTATCGCAACAGTCTGATTCTCAAGCCTTATCAACCCGAGCTTTGTGAAGCTTTCCGCAAACTTAATCTGCAAGTTGTTCCTCAAGGTTTCCTCGCCAACCTTCAAGTCTCCCCTACCTTGGAAGATCAGATTCGCCAAGCCCAGCTTCTTGATGCTATGGTGAAAAAGGTGAAGATTGGGATTGCCAAGAGTCAACCCAAGTACAAGTGCTACCGCCTTGATGACAAGGATACTCTCTTCTTCGAGGATCGTATTGTTGTACCCAAAGGTGACCTCTATAAAGTGATCATGAATGAGGCTCACAATTCTCTCCTCTCCATCCACCCTGGGAGCATGAAGATGTATCAGGACCTTAAGCAGGCTTATTGGTGGACTCGAATGAAGCGCGAGATTGCTCAATTCGTGAATAAATGTGATGTCTGCAGAAGAGTGAAGGCAGAACACCAAAGGCCAGCTGGTCTCCTCCAACCTCTTGCCATTCCAGAATGGAAGTTTGACCACATTGAAATGGACTTTGTGACTGTGTTTCCAAAGTCCAAGTGTGGCAATGATGCTATATTCGTTGTCATCGACAAACTCACTAAAGTGGCTCACTTTCTGCCTATCAAAGAGTCAATCACTGCAGCTCAATTGGCGGAACTCTATACCTCTCGGATTGTCTCTTTGCACGGTGTTCCTCAAGTGATCTCTTCAGACCGTGGCAGCATCTTTACCTCAAAGTTTTGGGATTCTTTTCAGAAGGCCATGGGCACCAACATCCGCTTCAGCACAACTTTCCATCCTCAAACTAGCGGTCAAGTCGAGCGTGTCAACCAGATTCTTGAAGATATGCTCAGGGCTTGTGTGATCTCCTTCGGCATGAAGTGGGAGGATTGTCTTCCTTATGCTGAATTCTCCTACAACAACAGTTTTCAAGCAAGTTCGGGCAAGGCCCCATTTGAAATTCTGTATGGCAGGAAGTGCCGTACCCCTCTCAACTGGTCCAAAACCGGTGAACGTCAGCTTCTCGGAAATGACTTAATCACAGAGGCAGAGTAGATGTGCAAAGTCATTCGAGATAACCTCAAAGCAGCCCAATACCGTCAGAAGAGCTACTATGATAGTAAGCACCGTGATTTGGCTTTCGAGATCGGAGATCATGTTTACCTTCGTGTCTCTCCTATGAAAGGTACTCGTCGCTTCGGTATCAAAAGGAAGCTTGCCCCTAGATACATGGGACCTTTCAAGATTGTCAGCAAGAGAGGCGACCTCGCCTATCAACTCGAGCTTCCTTCAAACTTTGCAAATGTTCATGACGTGTTCCATGTCTCTCAGCTTCGAAAGTGCTTCAAGACTCCTGACCGCACCGTCAACTTCGAGGACATTGAGCTCCAAGAAGATCTCTCTTATCGTGAGCACCCAGTTGCTATTCTTGAAGAGACTGAACGCAAGACTCGCAATAAGTCAATCAAATTTCTTAAAGTCAAGTGGTCACACCATTCCGACCGTGAAGCTACCTGGGAACGCGAGGATCACCTCCATTCTGAGTACCCGGCGTTCTTTCAGTCCTAGATCTCGGGACGAGATCCTTTCGTAGTGGTGGAGTGTTGTAACACCCCGGATGTAACTTTCCCAATTTGTACACCAACTCTTGCCGTTTCCGGCGTTAAGTTATTTTATTTTCTCGGGTTCGTGGTTTTGTCTCCATGTGTTGTGGTCGTTGTCATGCATCTCATATCATGTCATCATGTGCATTGCATTTGCATAACATGTTCATCCCATGCATTCGAGCATTTTCCCCGTTGTCCGTTTTGCATTCCGACGCTTCATTCTCCTCTGGTGGTCATTTCTACCTTTCTTTCGTGTGTGGGGTTTAAACATTTCCGGATTGGACCGAGACTTGCCAAGCGGCCTTGGTTTACTACCAGTAGACCGCCTGTCAAGTTTCGTATCATGTGGACTTCGTTTGATACTCCAACGGTTAACCGAGGGACCGAAAAGGCCTCGTGTGTGTTGCAGCCCAACACCCCTCCAATTTGGCCCAAAACCCACCAAAGCCTTCTCCATCATCTAGATCGTTCGATCACGATCGCGTGGCCGAAAACCGCACTCCATTTGGAGTTCCCTAGCCCCTCCTACCTCTATAAATAGGTCCCTCCCCAAAATTTCGGGTCATTTCCAACCCTAACCTAGTCTCCTCCCACCTCTCGCCTGTAACGCCCCAGATACGACTTTCCCTATTTGTACTCCAACTCTTGCCGTTTCCGGCATTAAGTTATATTTATTTCTCGGGTTCGGGTCTTTGTCTGCGTGTGTTGTTTTTCTTTTTCGTGCATCTCTTATCATGTCATCACGTGCATTGCTTTTGCATACATGTTCATCTCATCCATTCGAGCATTTTCCCCGTTGTCCGTTTTGCATCCCAGCGCTTCGTTCTCCTCCGGTGGTCATTTCTAGCCTTCTTTCGTGTGTAGGGTTCAAACATTTCCGGATTGGGCTGAGACTTGTCATGCGGCCTTGGTTTATTACCGGTAGACCGCCTGTCAAGTTTCGTACCATTTGGACTTCGTTTGATACTTCAACGGTTAACCGAGGGACCGAAAAGGCCTCGTGTGTGTTGCAGCCCAACACCCCTCCAATTTGGCCCAAAAACCCACCAAACTCTACTCCATGTCCTAGAGCGTTCGATCACGATCGCGTGGGCGAAAACCGCACCTCATTTGGACTCTCCTAGCTCCCTCTATGCCTATTTAAAGTCCCCTCCGTTTTCGGATCGTCTTCCACCTCCGAAACCCTAAAAATCCCCGCGCCGAGACGGACATGTCCATCCCGGCCCGGACAACCGCCGCCGCCGCCCGCAGCCACTGAGGGCTCACCACGTGGCAGCCGCGCCTTCACCGCCGCCGCGGCCCGCCAGGCCCGGGGACGGCCCCCGCGAGCCCGCGCCCCCGCGCCTCCTCCTTTTCCCGAGCGCCGCCGCCTTCCGCGCCTCCGGCGACCGGCGCCGCCGCGGGACGCCATCGCCACTGCCGCACCGCCGTGCGCGCCCTTGCCGGCCGGCGCCCGTAGCGCCGCCGGACCACCGCCGCCTCCGCCCGCGGGCCTCCGCGCCACCGCGCCGGGCGCCACCGCCCCGGCGACCACCGGATCCGCCCCGGCCGGCCTCCTCCCGCATCTCCGGCGGCCAAGTTCCGACCAGCTACAGTGATCCCCGGTGTTCCTCGATCCGCGTGCCGATCTGGATCTGGATCTGGATCGGGTTGACCTCTCCCCGAAACCCTAATCTTCATATTTTTATGCATTCTTTGACTGCTTGTATCTCCGCAACCGTAGCTCCGTTTTGGGCATATAATATATCAAAATCTTCGTCTCGACATGTACATCATTTCATTCCATCGCATCATTTACATTTGAGTTCATATTGGTGCCCGAAATGCTGTTAGTAGGAGGCTTCATGAGTTAAATTGCAGATCCGTTAGTTCATCATGCACTTTTGTCATTTTTGCCATGATTATTGTGTGCATGCTATGCCTGTGAGTCCTTCATATGTTTTGTTAAGCATTTTGTCTTCTTTCCAGAGGTGCAACCCATGAATTTTTAGGATGTGTGTGGTGACTTGTGCAAGCTTGCAAAGTGAGGCACCCGGGAAATCTGTTTTCAGGGACTTAGTGATTTTCACTAAGTCTGGGATATTTTAGTTCATGATGCTATATGTCCAGCTTGTTTCCTAGTGATCCGTGCCTCTTTTGAGGATGATCAGTAAGGGAGTTTGGATATTTATGTTATGTTCTATCCATCCATGTCTTTGTTTGCATATATGGAGTGCTCTAGGTTGACTCAATCGAGCTCAACTTTTGCTTCGTTGTTAATCTGGGCAGATCGTCAACTTGTTTGCGATTTTGCCGATGGTACCGTTAGTGTTCCATGCATGCTATGCCTTTGTTCTTGCCATGTGTAGCTAGCATATTGTGTCTTCTTTCTGGATATATGCTTGCCTTGCCATGACTTGCACCGTAGTGAGTGCATCGATCTCGTTTACATGCCTTCGTGAGTTATAATTTCTGCATGTCTCAGTTTTCACAAAGTCTGAAAACTGATTGTGTTCGAGCTATGTTCGTGAGCTCGGTAGAGTATTTTGTGAACCCTTTTGACCGCAGGTCACTTTGGGTGTTTTGTTAAGATTGTTGAGTAGCTCTATGCCATGTTCTTACTTGTCATGTTCAGGTCACTTATCATGTTGTTTTGCTGCTCCAAAGAGAGCATCGTGATCTGAAATTTCAGGCTAGTGTTAATTTCACTAAGTCTGGAATCTGTTTTGCATATTCATTTTTGCCATGCTTGTTTGAACCTCTTAATGGATGAATTTGCCTATGGCTCAGTGCTAGTGTTTTGTTAAGCATCTTGTGTACATAACTTCCATGGATTTTTGTTTCATGTTTGGTGGCTGTAGCATGTTTATTTCGTTGCATTTAGATGCCTACTTGCTGTAAATCGCAGACCGGTGTCATATCTTAAAACGCTTGCCATTTCCAAACCGTAACTCCGATTCCAACGATCTTTATATCGTTTTCAAGCGATTTCATCCCCTCTATCCAGTGGCACCCTTGGAATTCAAAGTTGAGGCCAGGTTCATGCATTTCCTGTCATATCTTGCATTTTGCATCCCGCATCGCATCCCGCATAGCATGTCATCATTTCATCATATTGCTTGGTCTTGCACGTGGTTGATTGTATCCTTGTTGCTTGTTTGTCTTGTTGGGTAGAGCCGGGAGACGAGTTCGCTACCGAGGAGCCCGTTGAGTTTGCTTGTGAGGATCCAGTAAACTCTGACAACTGTGCAGGCAAGATGATCATACCCTCGAAATCACTACTATCTTTGCTATGCTAGTTTGCTCGCTCTTGCTATGCCACTGCTACGATGCCTACCTTTTGCTTGTCAGCCTCCCAATTGCCATGGTTGAACCTTTAACCCACCTTGTCCTAGCAAACCGTTGATTGGCTATGTTACCGCTTTGCTCAGCCCCTCTTATAGCGTTGCTAGTTGCAGGTGAAGATTGGAGCCGTTCCTTGTTGGAACATCTTTTATTTACTTGTTGGGATATCATTATATTGCTATGTTATCTTAATGCATTTATATACTTGGTAAAGGGTGGAAGGCTCGGCCTCTCGCCTAGTGTTTTGTTCCACTCTTGCCGCCCTAGTTTCCGTCATATCGGTGTTATGTTCCCGGATTTTGCGTTCCTTACACGGTTGGGTTATAATGGGAACCCCTTGATATTTCGCCTTGATTAAAGCTTTTCCAGCAATGCCCAACCTTGGTTTTACCATTTGCCACCTAGCCTTTTCTTTCCCTTGGGTTCTGTAGACTCAAAGGTCATCTTATTTTAACCCCCCCCCCCGGGCCAGTGCTCCTCTGAGTGTTGGTCCACCTGTCAGCTACCGGTGGCCACCAGGGGCAACTCTGGGCTGGCCTACCCGTACCTAGGACAATCTGAGTGTGCCCTGAGAAAGAGATATGTGCAGCTCCTATCGGGATTTGTCGGCACATTCGGGCGGTGTTGCTGGTCTTGTTTTAACCTGTCGAAGTGTCTTGAGTTACCGAGATACCGAGTCTGATCGGAACGTCTTGGGAGGAGGTCTTTTCCTTCGTTGACCGTGAGAGCTTGTCATGGGCTAAGTTGGGACTCCCCTGCGGGGATTGAACTTTCGAAAGCCATGCCCGCGGTTATGGGCAGATGGGAATTTGTTAATGTTCGGTTGTAGATGACTTAAACCTTAATTAATTAAAACGAATCAACTGCGTGTGTTGCCGTGATGGCCTCTTCTCGGCGTAGTCCGGGAAGTGGACACGGTGTTGGAGTAATGCTTGCGCAGGTTGTTCCTTCTAGTTTCTCGCTCGCGCTTTGCCTCCTCTTCTCGCTCTCCTTTGCGAATAAGTTAGCCACCATATATGCTAGTCGCTTGCTGCAGCTCCACATATACTTGCCTTATCCTGTCCTATAAGCTTAAATAGTCTTGATCGCGTGGGTGCGAGATTGCTGAGTCCTTGTGGCTCACAAATACTATAATTCCAGATGCAGGTCCAGGTGATTCCGCTCCAGGTGACGAGTACGAGCTCAAGTGGGAGTTCGACGAGGACTCTCAGCGTTATTATGTTTCCTTTCCCGATGATCAGTAGTGGTGCCTAGTTGGGGTTATCGATTCAGGGCCTTGTCGCATGTTGGGGGTCTTTTCTATTTTGGCACCGTAGTCGGGCCATGAGTGAATTGTATGATGGATGTTATTTATGTACTTTGATGTGACGTGGCGAGTGTAAGCCAACTATGTACCTCCCCTTTATATTATTTATGTACATGGAATGTGTGATGATTTCCTGACTTGCGACATTGCTTTCAATGCGGTTATGCCTCTAAGTCGTGCCTTGACACGTGGGAGATATAGCCGCATCGAGGGCGTTACAAGTTGGTATCAAAGCCTTCCCCGACCTTAGGAGCCCCATTGCTTGATCGTTTTTAGAAGCCGAGTTGTGTCTAGAAAAATGTTTTGAGTCCTTAGGAATTATATATCGGAGAGC
>NW_024115528.1:0-10581 GCF_003073215.2 Triticum urartu
AAAGCATTAAGTAACTTGAGAAGCCTCCCCCAAGCTTGTGGGAGACTCTCTTCTTCAATTTGCACAAAATTATATATTTCCCTTAAAGCAGATTGTTTCTTATGAGCGGGGAAATATTTAGCAGAGAAGTAATAAATCATATCCTGGGAACTACGCACGCAACCAGGATCAAGAGAATTAAACCATATATTAGCATCACCCTTTAATGAGAAGGGAAATAATTTAAGGATATAATAGTAGCGAGTTTTCTCATCATTAGTAAACAGGGTAGCTATATTATTTAATTTAGTAAGATGTGCCACAACAGTTTCAGATTCATAGCCATAGAAAGTATCAGATTCAACCAAAGTAATTATATCAGGATCAACTGAGAAATCATAATCCTTATCAGTAATAAAGATAGGTGAAGTAGCATAAGCAGGATCATATTTCATTCTAGCATTCAAAGACTTTTCTTTAAGCTTAGCTAATTGTTTCTTAAGATCACTTCTATCATTGCAGGCAAGAAGTCTCTAGCAGTTTCTTCATCCATAACATAACCCTCAGGCACAACAGGCAATTCATATCTAGGGGGAGAATATTCATCATCACTTTCATCAATATTATCAGTTTCAATAATTTCATTCTCTCTAGCCCTAGCAAGTTGTTCATCAAGAAATTCACCAAGTGGCACAGTAGTATCAAGCATAGAAGTAGTTTCATCATAAGTACCATGCATAGCAGAAGTGGCATCATCAATAACATGCGACATATCAGAATTAATAGCAGAAGCAGGTTTAGGTGTCACAAGCTTACTCAAAATAGAAGGTGAATCAAGCGCAGAGCTAGATGGCAGTTCCTTACCTCCCCTCGTAGTTGAGGGATAAATCTTGGTTCTTGGATCTTTCAAGTTCTTCATAGTGATAAACAGATATAAATCCCAAGTGACTCAAAGAATAGAGCTATGCTCTCCGACAACGGCGCCAGAAAATGGTCTTGATAACCCACAAGTATAGGGGATCGCAACAGTTTTCAAGGGTAGAGTATTCAATCCAAATTTATTGATCGACACAAGGGGAGCCAAATAACATTCTCAAGTATTTGTAGCTGAGTTGTCAATTCAACCACACCTGGAAACTTAATATCTACAGCAAGGTATTTAGTAGCAAAGTAATATGATAATAATGGTAACGGTGGCAAAAAGTAACGGTGGCAAAAGTAATATTTTTGGGTTTTATAGTGATTGTAACAGTAGCAGCGGAAAAGTAAATAAGCGAAGAACAATGTATGAAAAGCTTGTAGGCATTGGATCAGTGATGGAGAATTATGCCGGATGCGATTATTCATGCAACAGTTATAACAAATTTGATTTAGTTCACGGAAGCTTGCATGGATGGAGTGCTTCTTTTCCATTTGTCTTTTTATTTTGTATCAATGTGAAACTTTTATGAATTGATGGATAACGGTGTTGGATGAACAATGTGAAACTTTTGTAATATGTAACGATGGAACTATGTGTTGGCCATGTATGTATATATAATGAAACTTGTGTGTTGGATATGATTGTTATATGGATGCTTGTTGTATATATATGTGTTGGATATCTCATATGTGAAATAGTGACCTGAGATTAAGAAAAAACGAATTTTTTTTAAAAAAATGTTACTAATGGCGCACTTCCATGAGGTACGCCATTAGTATACCAGATACTAATGGCGCACCTGTGGTGCGCCATACTAAAATATTCTAGTGGCATGGTACTAATGGCGCACCTGTAGTGCGCCATTAGTAGCCAAAACAGGTGCGCCATTCTAACTCAATTACATGATAAATCTCATCCAACCCATCACCGTCCAGCAAACCTACGATGGAATTACTCACGCACGGCAGTGAGCATCATGGATTTGGTGATGGAGGAAGGTTGATGATGATGATGGCAATGGATTCCCCTCTTCGGAGCCCCGAACGGACTCCAGATCAGCACTCCCGAGAGAGATTAGGGCTTGGCGGCGGCTCCGCATCGTAAAACGCGATGAATCCTTCTCTCTGATTTTTTTCTCCCCGAACACGAATATATGGAGTTGGAGTTGAGGTCGGTGGAGCGTCAGGGGGCCCACGAGGCAGGGGCGCGCCCTAGGGGGTAGGCGCGCCCCCAGCCTCGTGGACAGGGTGTGGGCCCCCTGACGTGGATTCTTCTTCCAGTATTTTTTATATATTCCAAAACTAATCTCCGTTGATTTTCAGGTCATTCCGAGAACATTTATTTCCGCACAAAAATAACACCATGGCAATTCTACTGAAAACAACGTTAGTCCGGGTTAGTTCCATTCAAATCATGCAAGTTAGAGTCCAAAACAAGGGCAAAAGTGTTTGGAAAAGTAGATACGACAGAGACGTATCACCCGCCGCGCCCGTGCCCGTGCCCCCCTTAGCGGCATGGGAAGCTGCCGTCGACCGCTACCTCCCAGCGGCGCCAGTTGCCGTCCTCCCGCGCCTTGCCCGTCGATTGCGCGACGACATGATGTTTGATTTACAAGTGAAGAACATTTTGTGCTGCCTTGAAGACTTCACCAACGGCGTCACGGAGGATGACAACGACAACGACGGCACGGCACGCCGCCTCCGCCGCCGCCAGAAATAGTTCTTTTTGGGGTTTAATACTGTATCTTGAATTCTCGATCATATGAATATAAATTCATAGTATTGTGACTGAATGAAAGATATGGTTTGAACGAACTTGTGTTTTTCTCTCTTAATGTACAGACTTATCAAACGATTTTCTTTTGAAAAAAACGTCAATGGTTTTTAAATATAAAACACTCATCGCAAATGCTTTAGTTAGAACACCCGTATGCAAACCGACAGCTTCCCTAGGAAGCCAAGGGAAAATGTGCCGAGCAGGATTTCTGCATCCCTTCAACGCAAATGGTTGTTTTGCATGACCCGTGTGCAAGCACATACAAACAATTGGGTAAGATTTGCATATCTGTCATTTTGGGTATGTTGCCAATTGTCAAACTAGAAAGATTGACATTTGTTTATCTAGTAACATTGCCATTTGTCAACCTTGTAACACTGCGATTTGTCAAAATATGCAGCTACAAATCACTAGCACTATCTAATTTTTGCAACTAAATCACTAGCACTGTTCATATGGACGTGAGTTGATGGACGCATATGCAAATGTACCATTGATTACATACAACAAGTCATCAACCCACAACAACAACGAGGATACACGTTGGATTATAGATCATTTCCAACAAAACATTCTAGTAAAGTTTTTCTCACACAACAAATAACAAAGCGATGAAACGAACTTCAGCTCAACCACTCGTCGGCGTTGGAAACGCTTGGTTTGAACCAGAAGTGATTCTCTGGGAAGGGCCAGCTACTATCAATCTCGAGACCAACGCATGACTGATCATCGAGGCTGAAGCGGCCTATGTCAGGACCCATATTGGGACGGTAGGGAAGCATAGTAATGTCCGAGGTATAGATATAGTTGCTTCTCATAAATGGTAGTAACATTGTGTCAACAGCAGCTGGATCGCCTTCCACCATCATTGGATAGTTTTTTCCAAGTAAGAGCGAGTTTCCTCCAAGACTTTCAATAGGTAAGCTTGTGAGAACGACATTGATTAAGGTGAGCCTTGCCCCATAAGACATAAGATTACCAATCCAACAACTCAACTTTTTCTCAAATCGATCCTCAATACCATTCCATTCCTTCTTAAGAAGTTTACGAAAATAGATTGGGATACCAAAGTATCTAAAGGGGAAAGAGCCTGACTCACAACCAAACAGTTGTTTGTACTGGTCCACTTCTTCTTTGGCTTTTCCAAAGTAGAAGAGTTCGCTCTTGTGGAAGTTAATTTTGAGACCAGATAACTACTCGAATAAACAAAGGATAAGTTTCATATTTTTTGCCTTTTCAATGTCATGTTCCATGAAGATGATGGTGTCATGGGCACACTGAAGTACCGATACCCCACCGTCCACAAGATGAGGAATTAAGCCCGCAACATGACCTTCTTCCTTGGCTTGGCTAATTAGAACCGCTAGAAGGTTTGCCACAATGTTGAAAAGAATAGGCGACATAGGGCATCCCTGTCGCAAACCCTTTTGTGTCTAGAAATAGTGACCAATGTCATTATTTACCTTGACACCTACGCTGCCCCCTTTGACAAATGTGTCAATCCATTGGCACCATTTTCTCGGGAAGCCTTTGAAATCTGACTGTTAGAAATGTGTCGGTTGGCCATTAGTTGGATTGCATGTCCAAAATGGTCATTTCTCATGAGGAGAGGCTACGACTATAAACAGCCGCCCCTCTCCAACATGAATCGTTGGCTGCTCCATGTGATTCCAAAAAGTTTTTCTGAGCACCCTCTCTCTTGAAGATTCGAGTTTAAAATCCACCGAGAGAAAAAACCTACTGCCAAAAAATTAGATAGTGGTTTAGCATCACTGAGATCTAAGTTTAGTACGCTCCACTTATTACTCTTGAGAGTTGCCTAGTCTCTAGACGGTTAGGTGTCAAGTTCTTCAGTGACCAAGATTAATTGTGGTTCATGAAGACAAAGTCTGTGAAGGTTATGGAGATCACCTCAAGCATCTACCCCAAGTGATCGATAGTAGTTGAAGAATTACTTGTCGAGGAGAATAGGACAAAGAGAGTTTATCTTGAATGTTAAATAACAAGTCCTTCCAACCAGACATAGCTTTTTTGCAAAAGAGTGAACTGGTCGAACAAATACCTTGTCGCCATTGAGCATCACTGGTCACCTCTTAACCATGTTTTATCTTAAGTTGGTTATCATCGCTTAAGTTTCAACCATGTGACTTATGTTCGGCAGTCGCTCTTCAATTGTCCTGGTAGTTTTCGTTTGTTAGTCTTGTATCTGTTTAGTTCTTTTCTGCTGTCGTGTTGATACGTCTCCAACATATCTATAATTTTTGATTGTTCCATGCTATTATATTACCTGTTTTGGATGTTTCATATGCATTAATATGCTATTTTATATTATTTTTTGGACTAACCTATTAACCTAGAGCCCAGTGCCAGTTTCTGTTTTTCCTTATTTTTGATTTTCGTAGAAAACGAATATCAAACGGAGTCTGAATGGAATAAAACTTTGCGATGATTTTTCTTGGACCAGAAGACACCCGTAGGACTTGGACTCCAAGTCAGAAGACCCATGAGGCGGCGACAAAGGTGGAGGGCGCCCCTAGGGGGGCGCCCCTACCTTGTGCCTCCTCGGGAGTCCCCTGACCTACCTCTTTGTCCTATAAATTCACATATATTCCAAAACCATCAGGAGGAGCCACGAAATACTTTTCTGCTGCCGCAACCTTTTGTTCCCATGAGATCCCATCTTGGGGCCTTTTCCGGCGATATGCCAGAGGGGGATTCGATCATGGAGGGCTCTACATCAACTCTATTACCCTTCCAATGAAGCGTGAGTAGTTTACCTCAGACCTACGGGTCCGTATCTAGTAGCTAGATGGCTTCTTCTCTCTCTCTCTCTCTTTGATTCTCAATACCATGTTCTCCTCGATGTTCTTGGAGATCTATTGATGTCGCTTAAAGCTACGTTGGTTTTTCCCCAAAGAGGAAGGGATGATGCAGCACAATGGCGGTAGGTATTTCCCTCAGATATGAAACCAAGGTTGTTGAACCAATAGGAGAACCAAGTAACACAACGTAAACAGCCCCTGCACACAAATAACAACACCTCGCAACCCGACATGTTAAAGGGGTTATCAATCCCTTTCGGGTAACGGTGCCTCAAACGGTGAGTGGACGGGAGAAAGTTGTAATAGATTGAATAAGTAGATTGCAAATAAAATAAAGTGCGGCAAAGTATTTTTGGTTTAATATATCTAAAAATAAAAGAATGAGAAAAATAGATCGCAAAGGAAAATATATGAGAAAGAAGACCCGGGGGCCGTAGGTTTCACTAGTGGCTTCTCTCGAGAAAAATAGCAAACGGTGGGTGAACAAATTACTGTTGGGCAATTGATAGAACCTCAAATAATTATGACGATATGCATGCAATGATCATTACATAGGCATCACATCCAATATTAGTAGACTGACTCCTGCCTGCATGTACTACTATTACTCCACACATCGACCGCTATCCAGCATGCATCTAGTGTATTAAGTTCATGTAAAAACGGAGTAATGCAATAAGAATGATGACATGATGTAGACGAGATCTGTTTATCTATGGCGGTAGATATAGATCCCATCTTCTTATCCTTAGTAGCAATGATACATACGTGTCGGTTCCCTTTCTGTCACTGGGATCAAGCACCATAAGATCAAACTCACTGCCGGGCACCTCTTCCCATTGCAAGATAAATAGATCAATTTGGCCAAACAAAACCCAAATATCGGAGAAGAAATACGAGGCTATAAGATATCATGCATAAAAGAGATCAAAGAAACTCAGATACTTTCATGGATATAAAAAGATAGATCTGGTCATAAGCTCAAAGTTCATCAATCCCAACAAACACATCACAAAAGAGTTACATCATATGGATCTCCAAGAGACCATTGTATTGAGAATCAAGGGAGAGAGAGAGATGAAGCCATCTAGCTACTAACTACAGACCCGAAGGTCTACAAAGAGGGACCAATGGAAGTGGTGAACCCCTCCGTGATGGTGTCTAGATTGGATCTGGTGGTTCTGGACTCTGCGGTGGCTAGATGAATATTTCGTCGACTCCCCTATGGTTTTGGGAATATTTGGGTATTTATAGAGCAAAGATGTGGTCTGAGGGGCACCCGAGGTGGGCACAACCCACCAGGGCGCGCCTGGGCCTCCTGGCGCGCCCTGGTGGGTTGTCCCCTCCTCGAGACTCCCCCAGGTGCTACCAGGGCCCAACATGTTCCTTCTGGTCCATAAAAAATCTCCATAAAGTTTTGTGGCATTTGGACTCCCTTTGATATTGATTTTCTGCGATGTAAAAAAAACATGGAAAAAACAGGAACTGGCACTTGGCACTATGTCAATAGGTTAGTACCAAAAATGATATAAAATGATTATAAAACATCCAAGATTGATAATATATCAGCATGGAACAATCAAAAATTATAGATACGTTGGAGACGTATCAGCATCCCCAAGCTTAACTCCTACTCGTCCTTGAGTAGGTAAGTGATAAAAACAGAATTTTTGATGTGGAGTGTTGTTTAACATGTCATATCACATTCTTTTCTTTATAGCATGGACAATTGGACTTTTATGTGGTTCAATGCAATAGTCTAGTTTTGACATGATGATTTAGATACTCAAGCATATCAACAAGCAACCATGTATTTCAAAATATCAATGCTAAAATAAGTTATCCCTACAAAATCATATAGTCTTGTCATTTTCTGTCTTCTTAACACAAAGTATTTATCATGCACAACCTCGATGACAAGTCGAGCAATTGGCTCGTACTTTTTAACGCGCTTCACCTTTTTCAACTCTTACGCAATACATGAGCGCAAGCCATGGATATAGCACTATGGGTGGAATATAGTATGATGATAGGGGTAAATATAGAGAAGACAAAAAAGTAAGAAAATCTCACATCGATGCGGCTAACCAACGGGCTATGGAGATGCCCATCAATCGATATCAATGTGAGAAGTAGGGATTGCCATGCAACGAATGCACTAAGAGCTATAAGTGTATGAAAGCTCAATATGAAAACTAAGTGTGTGTGCATCTAATCCTATAATGAAAAATTCCCACTAGTATATGAAAGTGACAGCATAGGAGACTCCCCATATGAAAAACATGGTGCTACTTTGAAGCACAAGTGTGGTAAAGGATACTAGCAATGCCCCTTCTCTCTTTATTTATTTTTTTCTTTTTTTCTTTTCTTCTTTTCTTATTTTTTTCTTTTTTTCTTTTTCTCTCTCTCATTGTTCGGAGTCTCATCCCGACTTGTGGGGGAATCATAGTCTCGATCATCCTTTCCTCACTGGGGCACTACTCTAAAAATGATTAATGATGATCATCACACTTCTATTTACTTATAACTCAAAAGAAATAAAAATTACAACTCGATACCTATGAAAAAGTATGACTATATGAATGCCTCTGGCATGTACCAAGATGTGCAATGATCTAGTGTAACATGTATGAAAAATGATGAACGGTGGTTGAGCCACAAACACTTTGTCAGCTATATGATCATGCAAAGCAATATGACAATAAATGATCAAGTCATCAAACGAAAGCGGTGGAATTTGCATGGCAATATGTCTCGGAATGGCCATGGAAAAGCCATAATAGGTAGATATGATGGCTATTTTGAGGAAGATATAATGAGGCTTATGTGTGATAGAGCGTATCATATCACGGGGTTTGGATGCACCTGCGAAGTTTGCGCCATGTCTCAATGTGAGAAAGGGCAATGCACGGTACCGTAGATGCTAGCAAATTGCGAAAAGGTAAGAGTGTGTATAATCCATGGACTCACATTAGTCATAAAGAACTCATATACTTATTGCAAAAGTTTATTAGCCCTCGAAGCAAAGTACTACTACGCATGCCCCTAGGGGGATAGATTGGTAGGAAAAGACCATCGCTCATCCCCGACCGCCACTCATAAGGAAGACAATCAAAAATAAATCATGCTCCAACATCATAGCATCCCGAGAGACTATATGTGCATGCTTCGGGAATCACAAACCTTAACACCAATATTCCTACTAGAGCATAATTACTCATCAACATAACTCACATATCACATCATCATATCTCAAAACTATTACTAAGAATCAAGTTTATTTTATCCAATGATCTTCATGACATTTCTCTTTTCTGTATCCTTCTTGGATATCTATCACCTTGGGACTAATTTTCATGTGTTGCTTTTCATAAGCTCAATGAGCATAATATTTCGTTCTCTCAAAATAATTTAAGTGAATCAAGAGAGAATTTCTTTAAAGATACTTGATACGTCTTCAACGTATCTATAATTTTTGATTGCTCCATGCTATATTATCTACTGTTTTAGACATTATTGGACTTTATTTTCCACTTTTATATTATTTTTGGGACTAACCTATTAACCGGAGGCCCAGCCCAGAATTGTTGTTTTTTGCCTGTTTTAGGGTTTCGAAGAAAAGGAATATCAAGCGGAGTCCAAACGGAATGAAACCTTCGGAAACGTGATTTTCTCATCAGATAAGATCCAGTAGACTTGGACCCTCCGTCAAGAAAGCCACGAGGTGGTCACGAGGATGGAGGGCGCCCCCCCCTAGGGCGCGCCCCCTGCCTCGTGGGCCCCTCAAAGCTCCACCGACGTACTTCTTCCTCCTATATATAACCACGTACCCCCTAAAAATGTTCATTGCGTTAAAAAAAATCCATCACGTATAAATTTTTTACATCATGTATTTCACAAATGTTAACCTTGTATTTATTCATCGTGTAATAAAATATTTCGGCATGTGATTTTACAATGTCCACTTTGTATTTTAAAAATGTTCATAGTATATTATAAAATAACTATATATATGTCAAAGACAATGTTCAACTCATGTTTCGGTGCGTGTATAAAAATGTTCATCTTGTACTATTTGAAAAGTGAGATCATCGTGTATTACAAAACATGATTATTTTGCATTAAAAGTTGTTCGTCACGTATTTTTCAATAAAGCTTGTTGCGTACACGAAAACAAACTTTATTGCAAATCACACAATGCTTTACTGAAAAAGGCTTTCGCCCCGCTTTATATATAAAGCACGATCCACAAGCAACACGATACAAACTCACGCCACCACCGCACACGACACACACACCCAAGGCAAGATACAAAGGTGCCGAGCACCGCCACACCACCCCAACGACTACCAAGCCACTACACATGCACGAGGAAGAACCGCTTGGAGCCAACGGAAACCTCCAAGCCTCCGAGGAGAGGTGAGACGGAAAACGACGGGACAAGGACTCCAAGATGGTGCCTCCTAGAAGGGAACGACCACTGATAGCCGCCACCATCCGATCCCAAAGGTCGAGTTTTCACCCGGAGCAACTCGAAGGAGTAAGCGCACCGCGACGAAGCCTTCATGAAGGATACGGTGTCCACGGACGCCGCCGCCGTCGGCCAATACAAGATTGGGCAAGTGATGTACCCCAGCACGCCCACCCCTCCGACGCATCCTAGCACCGCCAACCACCAGCGACCACCCACCCGTGTGGCCATGGCCGCTCGCCTGCACCTGAGGCACAAGTTCTGCCCACGAACATCATGCCTCTTGCCGCCAGGGCCGCCGCCCAGCATCCAGACACCCCCAAGACCATCCAAAGAGATCAATTTTGAGCCACGGGGACTCCCCCGACCGACGAACCGTAGCATACGCCCCGCCTTAAACGTCGTCGGAGCTGCGACGACCCGCACACACGGACAGGGAAAGGGGGAGGTGGGGGAGCGGACGCATCCGGACTGGCACACCCCTGTGCCAGTGACGGGTGGCCCAAGCACGTCGGCGCCGCCCATCCCTCCAGCCAACCTCCCCACCGGACACACCCCTATGCCACCCCACCTCGGCGGCCGACGCAGCACGACGCAAGGCCACCGGCCGC
>NW_024115529.1:0-29156 GCF_003073215.2 Triticum urartu
AGGCGGATGGCCACATGGAGGCCTCTCAGTGGTTGCGGTCGGCGGCGGAAAAACGTCCGGCCAGATCGGACAATGTCCGGCGCGGCGAGAGGGAGAGGAGCTAGGTTTAGGGTAGGGAAGACCCGAAAATTTCGGGGGGTGCCTTTATATAGGGGTAGAGGGAGCTAGGATGCTCCAAATTGAGCATGGTTTGCGGCCACGCGATCGTGATCGAAAGTCCTAGGTGATGGAGAGGGTTTAGGTGGGTTTTGGGCCACTTTGGAGGGGTGTTGGGCTGTAACACACACGAGGCCTTTTCGGTCCCTCGGTTAACCGTTGGAGTATCAAACGAAGTCCAAATGGCACGAAACTTGACAGGCGGTCTATCGATAGGAAACCAAGCCGCATGACAAGTCTCGGTCCAATCCAAAAACGTTTAACACCCTCACATGAAAAGAGGTAGAAAGGGACCACCGGAGGACATAGGAGTGCCGGAATGCAAAACGGACAACTGGGAAAATGCTCGCATGCATGAGACGAACACGTATGCAAATGCAATGCACATGATGACATGATATGAGATGCATGACAAAGACAAAACACACGGAGACAAAAACCCGACAACAAGGAAATAATATAACTTAGGGCCGGAAACGGCAAGAGTTGGAATACAGATAAGGTAAATTACATCCGGGGTGTTACGGAGGATGTGCCCGTTGTTGTTGGTAATGTTACTATTTTAACTGTCTTTGTTATACTTGAGATGCCCGAGGATGACAACATGTCGATTATCCTTGGTAGACCCTTCTTGAATATTGCAGGGGCTGTTATTGATTGCAGAAAAAGCAAGGTCACTTTTCATATTAATGGTAATGAGCATACGGTGCACTTTCCGAAGAAACAATTCCAAGTGGATGGTATTAATGTTATTGAAAAATCTTCGACAATCACTATTGGAAGTTTTCAAATACCTCTACCTACTGTCAAAAAGAAATATGAAATGCTTATTGTTGGGGAAATGCATATCCCCACTGAGGTAACTTAGTGATTTACGAAAGTTCTTCGGTTTCATGCTAATTGAAAGTGGTTGTTAATAAGACTTGATCAACCTTATTAATGGATCATTTTTGAACGATATGAAGTTGATGAATTTAGTAAGTACTACTTTCTGTCCCTACTTTTTATTCTCTGTTTTTATTAGTTAAATAAAATAAAATTCCATGTTTTGTTTGTTTTCTGAATTTCCTGTGCAATAAAAAAATGACCCAAAAATAAAAGCTCTCAGAATGCTCTGAAATTTAATACGATTTTTTCTGAATATTTGAGAATTTTTGGTGCAAATAACATCAGAGGGAGGTGCACCAGGTGGGCACAACCCACCTGGGCGCACCCTGGTGGGTTGTGGTCCCTATGTGGGCCCTCTCACTTATCTCTTTGGCCCACATTGTCACCTACCTCCAGAAAAAATCACTCTTGCTCTCTCTCTCCCATGTTCTTGCTCATTTTGATGCCATTTTTTATCTCTTTGCTCGAAGCTCCGTTTTCGAAACTGTTTCGAGGGATTGTTGCTTGGTATGTGACTCCACCATTTGTCCAATTAGTTTTTGTTTTAGTGCTTTATACTTTGAATAAATAGCTACTCTTGGTGCTGTTGTAGATGCGCTTACATGTTCAATTCTTAGTGTTCTAAGTAGTTTGAATGCTTGTTATGGCCTTTATGTATCCCTATTCATAGTTGCTATCAATCTTACAAAGTTTTGTTGGAAAAAATTTGTGAACTAAAAATTCAGATTTTTGTTCATAGGAAAAATTGTATGCGGACATGAATATCTTTAGGAAATATGGCTCTAAGAAGAACTTCAAGGGTGTTATTGGGGAGTCTTCTGACAGTGATCTCTGCCCTCAGAGGTCGGCGGAGGTACGGCCGTGCGAATGGCCGCACACTCCGTTCTTACAAGAGGCTGGAATTCATGAGGAGATAATGCAATATATTGCCAATGCCGGTCTCACCGACTTCATCGCAGATAAGTGTGACCAACATCAAATCCTCACAAACATGTTTGTTCAAAGTTTTACATTCATGCCTAAAAATAATCCTCCTAAAGTGAGCTTTGATTTATATACTGAAAACCATCAGATACCACTTACTGAATTTTGTGATATATGCTTGATCCCTTCTGATGGGAGCTTAGCTGAGTCTAGGCCGGCTGGGCTTCAGGATTTTTATCACACTTTGACAGTGGGAGATGAGAGGGGGGTGTCAGCCACTACGACTGCTAGCATACACTTTCCTGTCGTACATTATTTTGCTTTATTTGTTGCTAAGTGCTTGCTTGCTAGAAAGAAAGTAGGTGCGCTCAGTGCACCAGACTTTGTTGTTTTACACCGAGCACTAGTGGGCGACAACACCTATAGCTTGGGAGCTATTATGGCCCGTCGCCTCCATCTTAATAAATCACAAGGTGAAATACATGGTGGGATTTATGCTACTCGCTTGGTGGCTCACTTCGAGGCTGAGATACGCCCTCATGATTTCCCTCTGACCAAAGTTTACCTAGATCGTGCAGCCATGGATCACCACCATTTTACTGATATCGAATCTCCTCACATCCCTATTCCGTATAACCTGGTTTTTAGTGTGAGGACTCGTGATTTTATTCCATCGCCTGCTCCTGCTTTGTTTGATTCTGTTGCCAGGGGCGGATATAGTATTATGCCTGCAGACATCATCGTCTATTGGAACACTCAGGCTGCTGAGGAGGCAACACAGGAGGAGGCTCCACAGTGGGATCAGTGGATGCCCGCTCCTCAGTACCCCAACTACTATCCGGACTACTGATCGACTACCAAGTTAGGCCAAAAGCCTAAGCTTGGGGGGAGTACGCACTACAAGGATTCCAGTCTATTGCAATAAAATTTATTGCTGCAACTACGTTTTGTTCCAATTAAACACAATATTACCACAAATTCTCCGATTGTGGTAGTAGGCTGCACATATTGCCATAACTTAGTTTGTTCACGATAAATACTAAATTTGTTGCAATAGAGACTTCATATTGCAACGAAATATGTCGGTGTTGCAATATGGTGGCGGTATTGCGACAAAAAAATCTGTTGCACGAGGGCAGTTATTTTGTTGTGATAGAGACTATGTATTTCAATAGAATAACTATTTGTGGCAATATTCAGAAAGATATTGCAACATCAGCGTGACATTGCATTAGTTACACATACTGTTGAAAGAAAGTGGCTACCTATTACAACAAACGGCATCGGCGTTGCAATATGGCGGCGATATTGCAACAAACACATTCCGTTGCACGAGGCAGTCATTTTGTTGTAATAGAGACTAGGTATTTCAACAAAATAACTATTTGTGGTAACATTCGGAATGATATTGCAACATCAGTGTGACGTTGCATTAGTTACAAGTAAAACAGTGGGAAAATATATTATTTGAATTTACAGATATTAAGTTATGACTTTTGCCGGCTTTAAGGAGTAATTAAATATTTTTAACTGTACCAATTCAATTAGGGAAAATTTTGTTTTTCCCACTCTAGATTTTGCCAATTTTCCTTATACCATTCTAGATTTTGACATATCACTTTTGCCACTCTTAGCTTTTGACAATTATCACAATTGTCATTCTGTGGCAAAAACAAAATAACTTTATTTCATTTTTGCCACTCTTAGCTTTTGCAATGTATCACAATTACCACTCTGAATTTTTTTCTTTTGCCACGGGAATGGCAGTTGTGGTAATTTCCAAAAACTAAGAGTGGCAAAAGTGAAATGTCAAAATATAGAGCGGCATAAGGAAAATTGGCAAAATCTAGAGTGGCAAAAATAAAAATTTCCCTTTTAATTAACCAAAACAGTGGAAAAAGTTTATAAATGGATAGAACACACTTTCTTGATAGGAATACATATTTAATTTGTTAAATTTGGATTTGAAATGGGCAAGTTCTTGCCATTTTAAAACTACGGTGTTTTCTGCCAAAAACATGGACTTGTCAGATAGAACTCGAAAATAGAGGATCCCTGGTGTGAAAATTGCCAGATCCATATCTGGAGCTAAATCTGATCGAGGACTTCTTTAGTTGCAGCCACTGACCTACGGGCCCGGGGCCTCACTGGGGCTGACTAGCGCGGGTGACAACCACGGCGACCTCCAGGGGCGATGACAAGTGGGGCCAGCGAACGTAGTAAACCTAAAAAAAATTGGAGGCTCTCGCTTGGGCAGGAATTCGAACGCCCATCCACCATGTTGCACATCAAGGTTCAGACCACTGGGTTGTGCATGTGTTTGTTAAATTTTAGGGGTCACATTTTAAATATGTTGTACCCGTGAGGTTAACTGCGCGAAACTTCAGAGTTGCAGCCCCATCAAGAATTCAACCACCAAGGACTAGTGTCTCTTTCCCATTTAGTGGTTCGTGTCATTAAGTTGATTTAAAAAGGTTGAATCAGATGGTTCATTAAACTCTGAATAAATTGTGTCAACAAACAGCCAGGTCATGTCATCACGACGGCAGGACAACATCACGATCTTAGTCTTCGCTTTCCAGCACACCGGACCAATGAAGTTCTTCCAACAACAAGAAACTTTCACACATCCAATGTCTCCAGGGAGCACATTGTAGGATCCTACAATAGTCACATCCAAATGGAATACAACAGTAACAGGTCCACTTATCGCCAAGTCATCTGGAACCGCACGCCTAGGTATGAATACATTTTTTCTTTCTTATAGCAAATGGAAGAATAGGTTGTTTTTGACAAATTTGTGATATGCCAATAAGTAAATCTCAAAACTAAATTGGTTTGGTTGATCCTCCCTCCATTTCAAAATAAATTTCTTTACATGGTTGAATCTCTATGATTTTTGTTAAAAAAGTGACATAATTGGATTTATAGTTGCTTGTGTTTTGGGTCACTTGGTGAACCAGCTCGGTCACACTGACGGCTACTATGCGACCGACATGCCGTGTTGTTCTGTCCTGTCATCACGACAGCAGAACAACATCACGATCTTAGTCTTCGCTTTCCAGCCCACCGGACCAATAAAATTCTTCCATCCAGTATCTGCAGGGAGCACTCCAGTATCTGCAGGGAGCACATTGTAGGATCCTACAATAGTCACATCCAGATGGAATACAACAGTAACAGGTCCGCTTATCGCCAATTCATCTGGAACTGCACGCCTAGGTATGAATACATTTTTATTTCTTATAGAAAATGAAAGAATAGGTTGTTTTTTGACAAATTTGTGATATGCCAATAAGTAAATCTCAAAACTAAATTGGTTTGGTTGATACTCCCTCCGTTTCAAAATAAATTTCTTTACATGGTTGAATCTCTATGATTTTTGTTAAAAAAAGTGACATAATTGGATTTATAGTTGCTTGTGTTTTGGGTCACTTGGTGAACCAGCTCGGTCACACTGACGGCTACTATGCGACCGACATGCTGTGTTGGTATGTCCTGTCATCACGACAGCAGAACAACATCACGATCTTAGTCTCAGGTCCGCTTATCCCCAATTCATCTAGAACTGCACGCCTAGGTATGAATACATTTTTATTTCTTATAGAAAATGAAAGAATAGGTTGTTTTTTGACAAATTTGTGATATGCCAATAAGTAAATCTCAAAACTAAACTGGTTTGGTTGATACTCCCTCCGTTTCAAAATAAATTTCTTTACATGGTTGAATCTCTATGATTTTTGTTAAAAAAAGTGACATAATTGGATTTATAGTTGCTTGTGTTTTGGGTCACTTGGTGAACCAGCTCGGTCACACTAACGGCTACTATGCGACCGACATGCCGTGTTGGTCTGTCCTGTCATCACGACAGCAGAACAACATCACGATCTTAGTCTTCGCTTTCCAGCCCACCGGACCAATAAAATTCTTCCAACAACAAGAAACTCTCACACATCCAGTATCTGCAGGGAGCACATTGTAGGATCCTACAATAGTCACATCCAGATGGAATACAACAGTAACAGGTCCACTTATCGCCAAGTCATCTGGAACCGCACGCCTAGGTATGAATACATTTTTTCTTTCTTATAGCAAATGAAAGAATAGGTTGTTTTTGACAAATTTGTGATATGCCAATAAGTAAATCTCAAAACTAAATTGGTTTGGTTGATACTTCCTCCGTTTCAAAATAAATTTCTTTACATGGTTGAATCTCTATGATTTTTGTTAAAAAAGTGACATAATTGGATTTATAGTTGCTTGTGTTTTGGGTCACTTGGTGAACCAGCTCGGTCACGCTGACGGCTACTGTGCGACCGACCTGCCGTGTTGGTCTGTCCTGTCATCACAACAGCAGAACAACATCACGATCTTAGTCTTCGCTTTCCATCCCACCGGACCAATGAAGTTCTTCCAACAACAAGAAACTCTCACACATCCAGTATCTGCAGGGAGCACATTGTAGGATCCTACAATAGTCACATCCAGATGGAATACAACAGTAACAGGTCCGCTTATCGCCAATTCATCTAGAACTGCACGCCTAGGTATGAATACATTTTTATTTCTTATAGAAAATGAAAGAAGGTTGTTTTTTGACAAATTTGTGTGATATGCCAATAAGTAAATCTCAAAACTAAATTGGTTTGGTTGATACTCCCTCCGTTTCAAAATAAATTTCTTTACATGGTTGAATCTCTATGATTTTTGTTAAAAAAAGTGACATAATTGGATTTATAGTTGCTTGTGTTTTGGGTCACTTGGTGAACCAGCTCGGTCACACTGACGGCTACTATGCGACCGACATGCTGTGTTGGTATGTCCTGTCATCACGACAGCAGAACAACATCACGATCTTAGTCTTCGCTTTCCAGCCCACCGGACCAATAAAATTCTTCCAACAACAAGAAACTCTCACACATCCAGTATCTGCAGGGAGCACATTGTAGGATCCTACAATAGTCACATCCAGATGGAATACAACAGTAACAGGTCCACTTATCGCCAAGTCATCTGGAACCGCACGCCTAGGTATGAATACATTTTTTCTTTCTTATAGCAAATGAAAGAATAGGTTGTTTTTGACAAATTTGTGATATGCCAATAAGTAAATCTCAAAACTAAATTGGTTTGGTTGATACTTCCTCCGTTTCAAAATAAATTTCTTTACATGGTTGAATCTCTATGATTTTTGTTGAAAAAAGTGACATAATTGGATTTATAGTTGCTTGTGTTTGGGTCACTTGGTGAACCAGCTCGGTCACACTGACGGCTACTGTGCGACCGACCTGCCGTGTTGGTCTGTCCTGTCATCACGACAGCAGAACAACATCACGATCTTAGTCTTCGCTTTCCAGCCCACCGGACCAATGAAGTTCTTCCAACAACAAGAAACTCTCACACATCCAGTATCTGCAGGGAGCACATTGTAGGATCCTACAATAGTCACATCCAGATGGATTACAACAGTAACAGGTCCGCTTATCGCCAATTCATCTGGAACTGCACGCCTAGGTATGAATACATTTTTATTTCTTATAGAAAATGAAAGAAGGTTGTTTTTTGACAAATTTGTGATATGCCAATAAGTAAATCTCAAAACTAAATTGGTTTGGTTGATACTCCCTCCGTTTCAAAATAAATTTCTTTACATGGTTGAATCTCTATGATTTTTGTTAAAAAAAAGTGACATAATTGGATTTATAGTTGTTTGTGTTTTGGGTCACTTGGTGAACCAGCTCGGGTCACACTGACGACTACTGTGCGACCGACCTTCCGTGTTGGTCTGTCCTGTGAAATTTATAATTTCTAAAAATGGGTGACGCGCGGAGGCACTCGAACCCACGACCTCATGAGTGGGGTGCATAGTCCTTGCCACTAATCTACATCAGTAGATGTGTGATGATCCTATTAGTACTGTAGAAGTTCAGCCTTAAATGGGCTAGTTTTTTTAGTTGGGCCTTGTGTCGCCGCAAAGACTGTTTATCGCATTAAGCGATTCTACAAGGTAGTCTAGCGTCGAGGAGAAGCAGTGTCGGGCAGGCCCATATTTGCGCGAGGAGGTTGAAAAAGAATCTAGAATAAAGAGAGCACACCAGGTATCGAACACAGGTCGCCAGCATAATAGCCTACGCCACTAACCAGTCCGCCCAAAAGTAGTTACTCGTCTGAAGTAGGATCGCAGCCTACTAGATGCAGCTGGAGGATGTCTTCTTTGGTTTTCTTTGTTTTCTTGTTTTTTTTCTCCGGTTTTTTCATTATTTTCTTTTTTTATTCTCCATTTTGTTTCATTTTTCTTTCTTTTTTGTTTTTTATTCTACACTTTTATATACATGTTCATCATTTCTTCAAATATTTGTTCAACATTTTTTAGTACATGTTCAACATTTTTATATACATGATCAATTTTTTTAAAATACTTGTTCAACATTTTCCTTTCTTTTTTTCATTCTACATTTTCATATATGTCAATGACATTATCTGAATAAGTGATCAACATTTTTGTATAGACGCTGAACACTGTCCCAACGGTTATACAACATTTTTCAAATATTTGTTCAACATATAATATGTGTGTCAACATTTTTCAAATACATGTTCACATTTTTCAAATACTCGTTCAACATTTTTTAATACTTATTCAACATTTTTCAAATACTTGTCCAACATTTCAAAAAACACATTTGGAAAATGTTGAACGAGTATTGAAAAAAGTTGAATAAGTATTGAAAATGTTGAACAAGTATTTGAAAAATGTTGAATAAGTATTAAAAATGTGGAATTAGTTTTTGAAAAATGTTGAACAAGCATCTAGAAATTGTTGAATAAGTATTTAAAAAATATTGAATAAGCGCTCAGACAATTTTAATGTGCATACAATAAATGTTGATCGCTTATTAAGAAAATGTTTTTCACATATACAAAAATATAGAATGAAAACAAAAACAAACATAAGAAAAAAGAAAAAATGAAGAAAAAAGAAAACCAAACAAAAAATGAGAAGAAAAAATAAAACCAAACAAAAAACAAAAGAAAAGGGGGAAAAGAAAAAACCTAGAGAAAACCGAGTAAAATGAAGAAAAAGAAAGAAGATAAAGAAAAATAATAGTTGTGGCATGCACTGCTTTGAAATTGGCCATCTTTGAGGAAGAATCTATGTTACGAGAAGGAACAGGTCAGTTGTGATGGTAAAGCGGTCATTGCATCATATGTCGACCTTAAAATGTTTCGTACACTTAATATACACCGTTGTATGATCCATGTCAAAATTTGAGATTTTTCAGGGTTCATTTGCCATATTTAAGTCATTTCATGCATTTCTTGGCATTTAATGAATACAATTCAATTTTGAATTGCAAGTGCATGAAAAAGTTGGCCAATTTGGTTTGAAAAACTCTACTTGTCTTACTGAGTCTATATTTGCGTCTTATCCAATGAAATAGAAGGAGTTACACACATGAGGGTGGCAGACTCGACCTTGAACATGGAGATTATTGATTTTTTTAATTATATAAAATGCAAACGAAATTAGAAAAAAATTGAACTTGGCATGGTGCCCTCGTATAACACTAGGAGGTTGTGATAAAAATTTGATATGGTTTCATAATAGTTGTGACTTAACCTTCTTAGAAACCGGGCCATCTTTGAGTAAGCATCTAGGTTTCAGGAGGGAATGAGTTTGATTTGAAGGCGAAGTGGCCGTGCATGAAAAGATTGGCAAAAATTGTTTTAAAAAATCCTATTTGTGTTCAAGAGTCTATATTTGGGGTCATATAAAAGAAAAGAAAAGGGGTTCAAAACCTGAGGTTGCCTAGACTTGACCCCGAACATAGAGTTTGTTGATTTTATTTTTAATTCTGAAAATGCAAACGAAGTCTAGAAAACATGAAGTTTGGCCTAGTACCCTCATATGACACCTAGAGGTCATGGAAAAGATTTGAAAAGGTTTTGCAAAAGCTATGGCGTCCGGTGCTTAGAAACCAGGCCATCTCCAAAGAAGAATCTATCTTTCGAGAGGGAACGAGCCATGTTTGAAGGCGAAACGACATATGCTTCATCCACTAGCCTTGAATTAATTATTTTCATAGAACTTAGTACATTTAGTACCTCCACTCTCACGTAACAACACATAAGCAGTATACACAAAAATTGCTAAATTTCTAGCAAGTATTTCCTACCACCGCACATCGTTGACAATGCCTAGGTCACTAGTGAGTTGATTTTTTATTGATTTAAGTAAAATCCATACAATACATAAATATTCACTAAAAATATGAGTAATATATGAAAATATTTACCAGTTATAATGGTCTACTTTAAATGTGGAAAAAACATAATTAGATTTTTTATTCATTTCTTCTAAAAAGATGTACTAATTGGAAATATAGCTTTCAGTATATGACCACATTTAGATATTTTTTCCCTTTATTGGTTGCGAATAGAACTTTGAATTATCCCCAACATAATTTTAAGTTATGATAGGGGAGATGTTTCAACTATTTTAAGCTATGAGAAAGAACAACACATATGTTCCTAATTGTTGGTTTGTGATTTTATGTTAACCTTATTTGATTTACATGCACCTCAAATTAACTTATTCAATAAGGAGACATAAATTCATTTAACCTATAACAAGTATTAAACAAATTCTAAGTTTATTGAAACTCCAATCAAATGATAACAATGTATTAAATCACTTTGAAAAAATCGAAACTTCTAAAAACAAAATATATGTGGTATGTAGATGTAAAAAGTGTGCTAGGTAATATGGTAATTTTTTGCAAATTGTTTTAGAACTGTGCCTTACTTAGGTATTTGCAAAACAGAAAAAAAATCTGGACTACCTTGCTCGTTGGTGGGCCAAGAGTCAACAAGAGCCCATTAGGTTCCTAGCTGAGTATGCATGTATCCTAGGTGAAGAAAACCGTGGCTTCTGATTGGTTCACTCTGCCCTCACACGGATTGCCAGTCACAGCCGTCAGATCCTCTCCAATCCAACGCTAGCAGACTGGTTCCCGTCTCCCGTGTTTCTTCTCCACCCACGAGGAGACGTATCCGCCGATCCTTCGATCCTTCCCAGATCCTCGCAGCGCCTTCCTTCCTCCTTCCCCTAATCCACATCTTCCTTCTCCCAGCATCTCCCTTCCACCATCCCCTCACCGAAGGCAAGCACAGCCCCGTCGAGTCTACGACGCCTAGGCCGACATCGAACCCTTTGCGGGTACCACGCTGGGCCGCCGAGGGGTCTCCATCCACCGGTCGACGGGGAGCAGCACCATGGAGGACGCACGGCCGAACGGTGCGACGGCCTTCACTTCCCGAGCATTGGCAGACGGGGTCTACGGCGCCAACGGGATGTCTTCCCGTTCAGAGCGACCGGTGCCCATGTCGCTGCAAGGCGCTTGCCGCCTCGATGACTGGCTCGTCCATATAAGCAGCGAGGCCCCTAGTATAGGAAGGCATGGAAGGTTGTCCTTTTTTGTTCTATTCTTTTAATTTTTCCGTTTCTCTTCCCGACCTAGCCATGTTGAAGGCTCTATTTTTTGCAGGTGCTGCTCCGATGAGGAGAAACTGCTGCTACAGGACGTTCTCCTCCTCTCCTACCCCCACACGTGGTGAGCTCCAACCTCTCTTTCCACCCCTTGAACATCTGATCTGAAGTGGACATCAATTGCAATTGTTATGAACACAACATAACAGCAAATATTGGTTTAGTTTCTATGTGCAATTCGAATGTGATTGTGCTGGTTTGATGATGCTTGCTTCAAAAAAAGGAAATCATGGATAATAGAAGAGGGAAACAGCGAGCTTCCTTTCAAATTATTAATATTAATAATCATTTGGTTCATGAAACTTTCATTTCTTGCGTGAAATCTGTACGTACTATAAATGCCACCATCAAGTTAGCTCAAACACAGGCAGCTTGATTGATTTCTATATATGCTAGCAGCAGTAACTACATGTCTCCTATACTAGCTCGATTCAATTCCATACTAGCTCAAGAACACTAGCTATTACATGTTTGTTCGCTTCGGAGTAGCAGGCATCCTCCATGGACGATTCGGAGCTGCAGCATGCACATATTTATTCTGTTTGAACTCTGCATGACATGAAATAATTATTTTCAGTGTTTTTCTCAACTTGTTTTCATTGTTACTTGATATATACTTAGCTTGTACTTGAAGCTATGGGTTAATGATGATGATTTTGTTCTATTTGGAGGCATTGGTGCCCCATCATCGAGTGCACGGATGCAACAACAGCAACAAGATCATGGCCATGCGTATCATCAATCACACCATGGAGATCATCCATCTCCTCACCGATGCTAACTCAATCCAGATCACCGCCGATGTTATCATCCACATGTATCTCTCTTGGTTTCCTTTATTCTCTCCTGCCTTTGTGACGTTAGTATGTGTGCGCTGACTAGTATTGTTGGATCTTGCCAGTTGAATGGATGGTTGTGGTAGTAGAATGGCATTTTTGCTTAGGTACAATCATACTTATGGAGTAGTAAATAACATGTCATGTCATTCTCCAAGTCTGCACATAGCATTGTTATTTTAGGAGCAGATTTCTCATCCTTAAGAAACCTGAACTTGCTTATTTCTGGTATGCAATCATATGACATGTCTCATGTAAATGAATATGGGTTCTTGTCATTTTTTTAATCTACAATTGATCTAGTGTTTTTTACATGGTAGTTTAATATCCTCCTTCATTTTCTAATATGCAAACTTCTAATATGTGAGGTGCATAAGTGCATGAAGTGCAGTTTGCATTAGGCTGCTCCTGCTTGACGGCAGCCTGGTCCAGCGTCACTTAACCGTTGTGACCTAGCTGGTTTGGTTTAGCTTCGAGCTGCGCACCGCGGAGTGGGAGGCAGACACGCTCATGAACATCAAGGCCGGATCAAGTACGATGGTGAAACTATAGATTGAGTCACAACTTAAATCAATAGTGGATGCTTTTAGTACATGTACTCGTGCTTATGCTTTAGACATTTACACTTGTAAAACTGTTCTGATCCCTGAGTTACATGCTTGTTGACACAGTATTATCTCAAGTTAGTTTGGCGATAGTTATTTTTAACAATGGGGCTAGAATAATTGTATGGCGTATGTTATGTTGGGCTCATTAACTAGAACTATTTTTTTTATTTCTTGATTGCAGGATCCAAAGGTCTAGCTCCATTGGACTCTAGATCATGGATAGTTTAGTCTTGGCCCTTAATTAGGATGGCTAAATTACATTTGAGTATCATTTGTTGGATATTTGCTATGAGAATTATGAATTTTATGAATCGACATATTATACATATGGTTTTGAATATTGTAATTGAATACCTATATTTTTTTATGGTTGCAATAAGCTATTACCACAACCCACTTTTGGTTGCCACATGTTAGCACCACGAAAAGTTTAAATTGTTGCAATTGTTTCTCGCAACAAACATTTCACCCGTTGTGATATCTATTTATCACCACCAAAACTAGTATGTTGCAATTTCTTGTTACAATGATTGGAATATTTGTTGCCATAAGTTAATGCCACAAGTGTAGTGGTTCGTGGCAAAATGCCTAATACCACGAAAACAAGGATTGTTGCCATAGTTTATTGCCACAATTGACTATTGCCACGGAAGAGTATGCGCCACAAAATGAGCGTCGTTGGCATAGGTTGTTGCCACAAATGTCCTATCGCCACGAGCTATTAGTCGCCATGATTCGTTACATGTTGCATTAAAGCTATCTCCACAATGTAAATTGTGGCATCAGGTGAGTGTTGCCATGGGAAAACATGTGGCAACTTCGCACATGGTTGTTGCAATAGCAGACTTTATTGCCACGGTTGTTTTTTTGTGGCAATAACCTATTACCATGTATCCAGTCGCAACGGCTGCCAACGAATGTTGTTTTGTGGCAATAGGTACTTATCGCCACAAATCGGCATGTATTGCAATGATCGATTTTGTTGCAATAGAACCGGATCCTTGTAGTGATGTATGTCTCACCGACATTACATTCATGTCCACTTATTTCATTTGTCGGTGTTCACACATTTTCATTGTATTATCCATGCTTAGATTTATTTTCTTGCTTTCTTCTTATGTGTTTGAAAAACTTTAGAAAAACCAAAAAAAATTAGTTGTAGTAATTTACTTTCTATGCATGCTTAGTAGTAGTGCTAAAAGAAAATCCAAAAAGATTTCCTTGTTCTTATTTTACTTGTTGGGAGCTTTCCCGTGTAAATAGTTTTTCTCGTTTTTGCTTTTTATTTGCTTGTTGAAGAAAAACCAAAAACTCCAAAAATATTTCAATGTGTTTCTCTGAATTTCTTTTCTTTTATTCGAGTTGTACCAAGGAGAAGACCACGATGAAAATGTTGAGTGGCTATCATATGAATAATTGATGAACTAATAAAGAGCCCATCTTACCTTGCTCCTGTTGAATAAAATGTTTGCAGATTCCAGCTTAGTCCATGGCACTCTTGCACTATTATTATTTTCATATCATTCGGTCGTGCAAGTGAAAGGCAATAATGACGATATTTGATGAGCTGGTCGTGGCAAGGAGAAACTGGTATGAACTCAACTTGTCTTGTTTGTGTAAATATGTTTAACCTAGTGCCCATGATTCAGCCCGTTATGATTAAACAAGTTTGCAATGACAATTAGAGATTATAGTTTCTCATGCCATGCATAAGTAGCTGGGAGTGGATAATGATTTATCTTGGATATCAACATAGCATTAAAATGATTGTGATGTAGTATGATGATATGGCATCCTCCTACGAATGTTCGAGTGGCATGCTACCTATTGAGCACTGTGTTGGTTTTCCCTTGAAGAGGAAAGGGTGATGCAGCAGAGCAGCGTAAGTATTTCCCTCAGTTCTTGAGAACCAAGGTATCAATCCAGTAGGAGGCCACGCACGAGTCACTCGCACCTACCCAAACAAACTCCTCGCAGCCAACGCGATAAAGGGGTTGTCAATCCCTTTACGGTCACCTACGAGAGTGAGATCTGATAGAAATGATAATATAATATTTTTTGGTATTTTTATGATAAAGAGAAATAAAGCTGCAATTAAAATAAATGGAAAATGAAATAACTAAGTATTGGAAGATTAATATGATGGAAAATAGACCCGGGCCATAGGTTTCACTAGTGGCTTCTCTCGAGAGCATAAGTATTACGGTGGGTAAACAAATTACTGCTGGGCAATTGACAGAATTGAGAATAGTTATGAGAATATCTAGGTATCATCATGTATATAGGCATCATGTCCAAGACAAGTAGACCGACTCCTGCCTGCATCTACTACTATTACTCCACACATCGACCGCTATCCAGCATGCATCTAGAGTATTAAGTTCAAGAGAACAGAGTAACGCTTTAAGCAAGATGACATGATGTAGAGGGATAAACTCATGCAATATGATATGAACACCATCTTGTTATCCTCGATGGCAACAATACAATACGTGCCTTGCTGCCCCTACTGTCACTGGGAAAGGACACCGCAAGATTGAACCCAAAGCTAAGCACTTCTCCAATTGCAAGAAAGATCAATCTAGTAGGCCAAACCAAACTGATAATTCAAAGAGACTTGCAAAGATAACCAATCATACATAAAAGAATTCAGAGAAGATTCAAATATTGTTCATAGATAAACTTGATCATAAACCCACAATTCATCGATCTCAACAAACACACCGCAAAAGAAGATTACATCGAATAGATCTCCACAAGAGAGGGGGAGAACTTTGTATTGAGATCCAAAACGAGAGAAGAAGCCATCTAGCTAATAACTATGGACCCGTAGGTCTGAAGTAAACTACTCACACTTCATCGGAGAGGCTATGGTGTTGATGTAGAATCTCTCCGTGATCGATACCCCCTTCGAGGGTTTTGGCTCCGTATCTGGTAGTTTGGGGTACGTAGGTATATATAGGAGGAAGGAGTACGTCGGTGGAGCAACGTGGGCCCCACGAGGGTGGAGGGCGCGCCTGGGGGGTAGGCGCGCCCCCCTACCTCGTGCCCTCCTGGTTGCTTTCTTGACGTAGGGTCCAAGTCCTCTAGATCATGTTCGTTCCGAAAATCACGTTCCCGAAGGTTTCATTCCGTTTGGACTCTGTTTGATATTCTTTTTCTGTGAAATCCTAAAATAGGCAAAAAAAAGTAATTCTGGGCTGGGCCTCCGGTTAATAGGTTAGTCCCAAAAATAATATAAAAGTGTATAATAAAGTCCAATAATGTTCAAAACAGGATATAATATAGCATGGAACAATCAAAAATTATAGATACGTTGGAGACGTATCATGGCTTGACTTGGTACATGTGCATGCACGTAGTTGAATCAAATCCAACATAGCCTCTATAATATGTATGTTCATGGTGTTCATATCCTACTCATGCTAGTGTCCAATGTTACTTATGCATAATGCCTGGTTATGATCGTTGTTGCTCTCTAGCTGGCCGCTTCCCAATCTTAAATTGCTAGCCTTCGCCTGTACTAAGTGGGAATTCTGCTTGTACATCAAAAATCTTGAACCCAATGTTATTCTAGATGAGTCAACCATACCTAGCTATATACGGTATTACCCTACCGTCATAAGTAAATTTGCATGTGCCACCTCTAAAGAACTTCTAAAAAATTATCCGCTTTGTGTGCCTGGATCGTTCATGGAACGACAGCAGGTAGTCGATATCTTCCGTGCTAAGCATATTATCCTCAGGTCGAGTGTTTATTCACTCGCCATCACATGAGTAAACGGGCGGTAATAGGGATGCCCAGTCCCAAAATGCAAAATACAAAAAGAGTTCATCTCTTAAATAATCAAACAAAAACTCCCAATGGAGTCAAAATCTTTACTTTCCGCTTGGGAACCGCCACTAGCGTGCTTAGCATGGAAGATATTGATAACTGATGGTCATGAAGTGAATGAGAAGGGTGCATGTCTCAAAATTTCATTTATCTCTGTTTAAAAAATTGAGCTCTGGCACCTCTGCAAATCACTACTTCCCTCTGTGAAGGGACTTTCTATTTAATTTTATGTTGTGTCACCACCTTCTAAAAACAAGCGCCAGAAACTGAGTAGAGCACAGCGGTCATGATTTATGCATTGTGTATAGCTAATGTTGGGTGCATCATGACTGGATCTTTTCTATCATGAATTACAATGTTTAGTTGCTGCTTGAACTTCGGAGGTGCTCTGCATTTATGCTTTGCGGCGAGATACCATTATTGTCATATTATATCATGGTTGTTTTGACAACGTGTTGCTGTTTGAGATACCTTATTATTGCCCGCTAGCTGATTATGTCATTGATATGAGTCATTATAATCTTTAAGAGTTATTGTCGACGTGGTTAGTTATAATGTTGGCTGAAAATCTGAGTGTTGTTTAAGCTTATTTATGCAAACAAGAGCAAAAGAGTTCGTAAAAGTTTTTTTTCTCACTTTCAGTTTATCAATTGAATTTCTTGAGGACAAGCAAATGTTTAAGCTTGGGGGAGTTGATACGTCTCCAACGTATCTACTTTTTCTCACGCTTTTCCTCTTGTTTTGGACTCTAATTTGCATGATTTGAATGAAACTAACCCTGGACTGATGTTGTTTTCAGCAGAACTACCATGGTGTTATTTTTGTGTAGAAATAAAAGTTCTCAGAATGGAACAAAACTTTGCGAGGATTTTTTATACCAATAATAAGAATTTCTGGAGCCAAGACCCACCAGAGAGCGGCCCCTGGCTGGGCACAACCCACTAGGGCGCGCCCCCTCTCCTGACGCGCCTAGGTGGGTTGTACCCACCTGATGGCCCCACTAATGACCCCCCTGATACTATAAAATCACATTATTCCAGAAAAACTCAAGGAGAAATAATTATTGCGATCCATGAGACGGAGCCGCCGCCAAGCCCTGTTCTTCCTCGGAAGGGCAGATCTGGAGTCCGTTTGGGGCTCCAGAGAGGGGGATCTTCGTTCTTCGTCATCACCAACCCTTCTCCATCGCCAATTCCATGATGCTCCCCACCGGGAGTGAGTAATTCCTTCGTAGGCTCGTTGGTCGCTGAGGAGTTGGATGAGATTCATCATGTAATCGAGTTAGTTTTGTTAGGGCCTGATCCCTAGTATCCACTATGTTCTTAGATTGATGTTGCTATGACTTTGATATGCTTAATGCTTGTCACTTTGGGCCCGGGTGCCATGATTTCAGATCTGAACCATTTATGAATTCATCATTATATCCATGTTTTAGATCCGATCTTGCAAGTTATAGTCACCTACTACGGTTATGATCCGGCAACCCCGGAGTGACAACAACCGGGCCCACTCCCGGTGATGACCGTAGTTTGAGGAGTTCATGTATTCACTATGTGTTAATTCTTTGTTCCGATTCTTTATTAGAAGGAGGCCTTAATATCCCTTAGTTTCCAATATGGACCCGCTGCCACGGGAGGATAGGACAAAAGATGTCATGCAAGTTCTTTTAATAAAGCATGTATGACTATTTACGGAATACATGCCAACATTATATTAATGAACTGGAGCTAGAGCCGTATCGCCCAAGGTTATAAATGTCTCATGATGAATATCATCCAACAAGTCACCGATCCAATGCCTACGAATTTATCCTTATTGATCTTGCTACATTACTATTGCTATCATCACTGTTACACTTGCTACAAATTACTTCTATCACTGTTACTACTACCGTTACTGTTGTCACTACTATCAAAACTATCAAACTACTTTGCTACTGATCACTTTGCTGTAGATAATTAATCTCCAGGTGTGGTTGAATTGACAACTCAGCTGCTAATACCTTCAAATATTCTTTGGCTCCCCTTGTGTCGAATCTATAAATTTGGGTTGAATACTCTACCCTTGAAAACTGTTGCGATCCCCTATACTTGTGGGTTATCAACGTCGTAGCCGGTGCCAGAGGGGATACGACCGCCAGCGACGGATATGGACCACGGCAGCTTCCGTCGGGTGCTCCAGAGCGGCCAGTAGCCGGCCACCAACCACCCATGCTGCATCGAGGTGATCATCGCGGCCTCTTTGCCACCACGACCGCAAGATGGAGGATTCAGACATATTGATGTATTGCTTTATAAGGTCCTTGTGAATAATTAATAAAGTGGTTGTATGCATCTCCAAGATGAAGAGGCCAGTTTCATCCTCTCTTTTTTAAATGCTATCCTCATGATATGTTGATGGTTACTATCAGGTTTATCTGAAACAAATGTTTATTCTGCTATGCACCATCTAAAGTGTTTGTTGTATGCTTTGTTGCTGCAATCGGTGAAACTCAGTTGGTTGTGGGTTTGTGGCGGGCTCATGTGGGCAGGCCGGGAGTTGTTGGCACCCGCTTAGGTGTTTGGCATGCAGCCGCATCACACCTGGCTTGCATCCTGACTTCTAGGAAATGTTTAGTCAATGGTACGTCTCCAACGTATCTATAATTTATGAAGTATTCATGTTGTTATATTATCATTCTTGGATGTTTTACAATCATTTTATAGCAACTTTATATCATTTTTTAGGACTAACCTATTGAAATAGTGCCAAGTGCCAATTGTTGTTTTTTGCATGTTTTTTACATCGCGGAAAATCAATATAAAACGGGGTCCAAACACCGTGGAAGTTTTTGGAGAATTTTTATGGACCAGAACACCCAGGATGGGCCAAAACAGCACCTGGGGTGCCCCGAGGGGGGCACAACCCACCAGGGCGTGCCTGGGGGCCCAGGCGCGCCCAGGTGGGTTGTGCCGACCTCGGTGGCCTCCCGCACCCCCTCTTTACTCTATAAATTCACAAATATTCCGAAAACCCTTGGGGTTAACCTAGATCAGAAGTTCCACCGCTGCAAGGCTCTATAGCCACCGAAAACCAATCTAGACCCTTTCCGGCACCCTGCCGTTGGGGGGAATCATCTTCGGTGGCTATCTTCGTCATCCCAGCGGCCACCATGATGAGGAGGGAGTAGTCCACCCTCGGGGCTGAGGGGTTGTATCAGTAGCTATGTGTTTAATCTCTCTCTCTCTCTCTCTCTCGTGTTCTTGAGATGTCACGATCTTGATGTATCGCAGGCTTTATTAATATAGTCGGATCATGTGGTGTTTTCCCCTCTCTATCTTGTTGTGGTGAATTGAGTTTTTCCCTTTGAGATTTCGTTGTTATCGGATTGAATACTTTTATGGATTTGAGAACACTTGATATATGTCTTGCAATTAAATACTCGTGGTGACAATGGGGTATCGTATTGATTCACTTGATATATGTTTTGGCACTCAACTCGCGGATTCCCGAGGTGACATTGGGGTAAGCTATGCATAGGGGCTGATGCACATTCTTGTCTTTGTTTCTCCGGTAGAAATCTTGGGGCACTCTTTGAAGTTCTTTGTGTTGGACTGAATATTATGAATATGAATTTGCTTTGGTGTTATTTTAGTACGAACTCTTGGTTAGATCGATCGGAAAGAATAGCTTCGTGTTATTTTAGTACGATCTCTAGGATAGATTGATTGGAAAGAATAGCTTTGAGGTGTTTCGTACCCTACAAACAATTCCGTCTAATGTTCTCCGCTAGATAGGAACTATGGAGTGATTCTTCATCGCACTTTGAGGGGTGGTTATATGATCCAATTATATTAGCACTATTGAGAGATTGCACTAGCGAAAGTATGGATCCTAGGCCTCATTTTCAAGTATTGCAATACCGTTTTTGTGCCCATTTACTATTTGTTATCTTGCTGTTTTTATTTATTCAGATTCTAAAAATATATTTCTACCTTTCATACTACACTTTTATCACCATCTCTTCGCCGAACTAGTGCACCTATACAATTTTCCATTGTATTATGTGTGTTGAGGATACAAGAGATTTCATGTATTTGATTGCAGGGTTGTTTGAGAGAGACCATCTTCATCCTACGCCTCCCAAGGATTGGTAAACCTTAGATCATCCACTTGATGGAAAATTGCTACTGTCTTATAAAACTCTGCGCTTGGAGGCCCAACACGTGTCTACAAGAATAAAATTGCGTAGTAGACATCAGTATAGTATGGATTTGTCTGACAAGGCCCCACCTGACTTCTAGGAAATGTTCAGTCAATGGCATAGTAGTGTTCCATTGTTTTTGTCAAAGGGATTATAAACTTCGTGTGTACCTTACAATGTTCGTTCTCGTACGGTAGCTAGGTTCATGAATTATGAACGTGGGCAAATGTCAAGCTTATTCAAGACTGCACCCATACCTCCGTCTGACTAGTTTGCACAACAAAACCTCAAAACAAAAACGACCAGAAAAACTAAAATAGAAGTTTAGATAAAATACTAAAAACTATACATGAACCATGATTTAAGCCATGACCGAGTAAGGTTTAGATGAGAAGTCTGGGTATTCGGCTCACACTTTCTGCACTCCTTCATCAATGGATAGGAATAGCGACAGATATTGCCAAGATGGCGAATTTAGACATATTTCTGTATTGCTTTATAAGGTCTTTGTGAATAATTAATAAAGTGGTTGCATGCATCTCCAAGATGAAGAGGCCAAGGGTCATCCTCCTTTTTTTGACAAATGCTATCCTCGTGTTATGTTGATGTTTACTATCAGGTTTATCTGAAACAAATGTATATTCTGCTATGCACCATCTAAAGTGTTGTTTGTCGTATGCTTTGTTGCTGCAATCGGTGAAACTCAGTTGGTTGTGGGTTTGTGGCGGGCTCATGTGGGCAGGCCGGGAGTTGCTGGCACCCGCTTAGGTGTTTGGTGTCCAGCCGCATCACACCTAGCCTGCATCCTGACTTCTAGGAAATGTTTAGTCAATGGAATAGTATGGATTTGTCTGACAAGGCCCCACCTGACTTCTAGGAAATGTTCAGTCAATGGCATAGTAGTGTTTCATTCTTTTTGTCAAAGGGATTGTAAACTTCGTGTGTACCTTACAATGTTAGAGTCAAGTCACGTTCTCGTACGGTAGCTAGGTTCATGAATTATGAACGTGGGGAAATGTCAAGCTTATTCAAGACTGCACCCATACCTCCGTCTGACTAATTTGCACAACAAAACCTCAAAACAAAAACGACCAGAAAAACTAAAATAGAAGTTCAGATGAAATACTAAAAACTGTACATGAACCATGATTTAAGCCACGACCGAGTAATCGCACCCCTTCATGTTTCTGTTTTATGTTTGCATTATGTAAAATTTCTAAATAAAGAACTAGCTTATCTGTTTTTTGCATCCCTAAAGCATACACAATGAATTCTCAAAAACTCAGCATAAAGAAATTTCACCTTTTTTGAGAGTCGCATAAACAATTCTTGAACCAATCACCATAGTGTGGCGTGCCGCCGCGCACTACCTGCTAGTGATGTACAATGGGTTATCTCTTATTATTATCTACAATATACAAGATATATACCTAAAAATATGATGAGAGATATTGTTACTAAGAGATCATTTCTTAACATGTATTCTGCCTAGTCCTTTTCATGGCTCCATGCTTCAAATCAAGTGCAAATGTCCATGCAACACTTCGTGTCAACTAAACTTCTAGTTCAATTTGGTCGATTGGATCGAAAGGAAGCAGAATCAAATGGCAGTTAACCTTTTGTGGGCCGATGTTTGAATGCATGAGGCCATGAAAATAGGATCATGGAACCACACAACATGCAAACGGAACTCATCAACTGACAAACATTGAAGTATTTCCAAATAATATAATATCACAGACAATATACCTAGAAATCATTTCTGGACTCCTTGTGAACATAAGAACATCAGTTAAGCTCACAACACCATCTCATATATACAACTCTAACTGCTAGGATGAAGGTGCATTATTTCTTCTTCGGGCCATGAGGTAAAGATCTAGCCATCATTGGATGAACCGACGATGGTGAGATCTGCCTTCACAACGCAGCTCGATCCCACAACATAGCCTCCAGACGGGTCCTTGAGTTCCTTGAGTCCAAAGAAGTCAGACGATCCCATTCCCTGTACACATACTAATTTATGTCCTTGTCCACATACCCAGAGACCTGCGATTCACCACAAAAGTAAAGATCAATTGTAATCATCATGAGGTTACATATACTAGCTGCTTGAATCGCACATATCAGCTGCACTGATACTTGCTAAGGAGAGCTGAACCTGAAGTTGCAGTCCGGTGTTTCACATTCTTTTGGTTCAGGATGGATAGTGTCAATTCAACCACCTTGGCAGACTCCAAAGGGAGCTCAACCGAGTCATCCAGGGATAAGTACAAGCTGAGGCAATCATTACTGTGCTTGTCACCACGTGGATACATACGGATGTACCTGTTGACAAGAATGGGAAGTGACTCTTCAAATATACTAATTGGGTACCCGGGAAAGTGGTTGGTTACTGAAAGCAGAAACTTTGACCACAACTTGGTGGCATTACAATTGTACACACAAAAAAAACAAAGCAAAGCATGACTACAGTACAATAACAATTCGAGAAAATAATTGATATGGTATGTGACACTACTATGATAATGAAATTTCTGGATTTTTTTTCCTCCTAAACAACATACAGCCATGAAATTTTATACGCCAACATAGATTTTAGTACTAAATTGTTTCTAATTCGTTCCTGAATTTTCTGTACGCCATGCAAAAATCCTTCTGTATTGAAAGATTGAAACTGGGATGTGCTACCATGTCTGTAAATATCTTGGTTGCACGCTTAGAGATCAAGCTAAAATATCCGGTTGGAATATCTGAAGAACTGATAAGCTAAAGGATACATATAAGCTAAAATGTTGGATAACACATGCATGCTATTTATATAAATCATCTGTGATGTAACTACCCAGATGTATACCATTTAAGTCCGCCAACTTCAAATGTAGGAGAGCGGACGGAGTGCTTCAGGTCCAATTCAAGGAAATTATCCATGGTCCAAGTGTATGTCCCTTTAATGAACCCTTTCTTCTGGATAAAGAGATTCTGAACTGTAGTAGCCTTCTTCTGAACCACAACATCCTTCTTTTCAGGAGAAGAGACATCGATTTTTAATATCTCCACACCAAAGACACAGCTATCATCAACTAGAAAAGCAGATGATTTCAGTAGCTCCTGAAGAGGAATCAAGCAATGCGGCTTCGAGTAGGTATTCTTGACATCAAAGTTGTAGCTAGCTGTATTTAGGTAAAGGTTAGAACTTATAGAAGATTAGAAAACGAAGAAGTTGTAGCTAGCAGTGTTTAGGTAAAAGTTAGAAAATTAGAGAAACAAGAACTTGTATGTAAGATGAAAATATCCCAAATAACATATAATCAACTTTTCCGCGAAATAAAACATTTAATCAGCTTTCCCCCTGGTTAGCATTTAAGGAGAGGTCATCAAAGTAAAAGAGAACATGCATGTGTACTTTGGAACGTTGTTCCAATCAGAAGAATAATCTCAAGTGTGTGACGCACAGTACAGAAGGTCGACGGACAAACTTAACAGCAAAGAAAATATGAAGCGACTTGCTAATGGAAAAAGCAATTGATTATGTTACAGAACTTGTAGGTATTGATTTGTAATGATGGAATCTATAGCTCAAACTTGTGATGCACGCAAGACTGTGTATGGACTCCCAGCTAATAGGATGGATGCACTCTTTTTTGCGGGGAAATTGGATGGATGTACTTGAAGAAACACATTCACGAGTCTATATACCTTTGCATCCACAATACTCTCCTTTTGAATGGTTGAATATTGACAACTCGAATACTGCATGCACTGTGTGAACTTGCTCCAACCATGCGTGGTATATCTCGAGAGAAAGAGCCACATATGGATTTCCCATAACACCTTGTTTGTGCTTTGGAGTCACTCGCAGGAACCTGGGATGGGAATTGAAGGAAACCAAGTAAGTCTATACAAGTCATAACTGAATCAAGCTTAATATCTTCACTTGATGCATCCTATATATATCCAGCTTCATCGTCTGGCTGTTTATATGGGGTTGTGAGATTGTGGTTGCTATTTCAACCTGACTGAAACATGATTTCTGAATAATCAACACCCCAAAATATTAGGTATTTAGTTAACAGACAGTTACTTTCTCCACTAGGAAAACCCAGATGATATTTATACATCTAATACGTTAATTCTGTGTTGCTATTGCGAGTATGATGCATACGTACCACCTGTACCCAGAGCATTCAAAAGCAGAGGAGACCGCCGATGCAGCGTTCGTCTCAAGTAGCGCTGAGAAGTCATGAACCTTCCATTTTAAATGTGGAACATGGGTCTCTCCTAAACTTGCAGGAGCTGAAATTTTCACCAAAGGAGGCAACAACTCAAAATTATATTTCCTTGGGAAAATGTAAGGGTACAGAATAATTGTCTATGTTAAAATTATATGAATGAGAATCTTGCATACAGTGATTTGTTAGAAGTGGCCACTAATATATTGCAGTAGTTACCACTTCACCAGTCACTAGTCAGGGTACACAAACGACAGAACATGCGTTTTTTCCCTTGTTTTTTTTAATACAGGAGGCCACTTTTGCATGTATAGATAGTACTATCTACTATTGGCTCTAATGAATAAGCATTGCGACCAACAATGTGATGCATTCACAGGGATTCAGTTCATCAACGTGATGGTGACGAGGGCAAGAGCTTCCTCAATTTAAAGCTATTTGAAGTACATATAGTCTGAAGTTTGAATTGTGCAGAGAAAGATACCTGTGCTCCCGGCGTTGCCCATATTGGTCTGCCCCTTCCTCTTGTCTCCTACTGTATTGGTCTGCAAGTGAAATTAATCATGGCGCCTTAGCAAAAAGGGCATAATGGACAAGATACCTAATTAACCTAGATCAACACAGTTACTGCCAGGCAGGTATACAAAAACCATGCGTATGTGTTGGGACTACCGTATGTATTGCCACAATGCGGAGGTACAAAACAATTTTGACGGTTCGCGAGGATGTTAAACCCTAATCAGATCGGAGAGATCAAAAGGTCTAAGGGGGGAACACGCCACAGGTTGGGAGACTAGAAAGAAGGGGCCCGAATCTTGTTTCTCAAACGATGACGAAGAAATACTGAAAGCCGTCGAAACCTAGAAGGCGAAAGCAAAAGTCAGAGAGAGAACAAATACCTGGATTTGGCGCAGGTTGCACAATGGCTGACTTCCTGGGACGGCGTTTGTTGGAGCTGCGAGAGGGGTTATGCTTTTATGGACTAGTATACCGCTAACAGACAACTACAGCAAACTCCAATACGACTACACTACGTACAGAGGGAGGACTTTGACTAACTAATCAACCTAAGCCTAATTAGTAATTACTCTAGGACGCGCGGGCCGAGTTTGAGGAACTGAACCATGACTCTCTCTCTCTCTCTCTTCTTCTTCTTCTTCTTCTTATGAAACCATGACTTGTTCCTTGAAGTTATGGCATTGGTGGACAGTGACATGAGAAAGGCTCAATTGGGCAAGAAGAAGGAGCTGATTGCTGAGATTGTGCTAGTTGGTGGAAGCACCATGCATGATCCCCAAGATTCGGAGCACACACGCACATCTGCCATGCACAGTCTTATTTTTGCAGATCGTCTTTTCTTGTGTTTTTTTCGTTTCTTCTCCAGTTTTTTCACATATTTTTCCCTGGTGTTTTTTTTATCATTTTTTGCTTTATATTTTTAAAAGTTTTCATTGTTTTAAAAGTGTTGTAGCACTGTAAAAATATTGTCAAACATGTATAGAAAAATGATTCTGATTTATACAAAAATGTGTAACATGCATGTAGAAAAAAATAGATGTCAAAAACATCTATTTTAAAAAATGTTAATCATGTATCTAATGCTATATGTGTATAATTAAGTGTTCCTAATGTGTACAAAATGTACAACGTGTATGAAAAAAGTAGACATCACAACATATATTTGAAAAAAATGTTAATCATGTATTTGAAAAGTGTTAAATGTGTATCAAAAATTATTTCATATGTATACTAAAAGTATACAACGGGACGGAGTGGAAGAAGGGCGGAGATTCTCGACGAATATGGGAGCCTAGAAAACGAATATGGAAACCCAGAGAACGAATATAGGACTTTAAAGAAAGACTTAGAAGAGGAATATCGGAAATAAGCAGACATCAAAACATGTATATTTAAAAAAAATAATGGTGTATTTGAAAAATATTAAACATGTATACAAATAATGTTTCAGATGCATACAAAAAATGTACAATATGTATGAAAAATAGACATCAAAACATGTATTTGGAAAAAAAAGTTAACCATGTATTTGTAAAAATGTTAAACTTGTATAAATAATATTGGTGATGTATACTAAAAATGTACATTGTGTGTGAAAAAAAGTAGATGTGTGTTAGAAAATGAAAAAGGAAAAAGAAAAACAGAGAAAATAAAATAAACCGAAAAGAAATATAAAAACTGAAAGAAAGCCAAAGAAAAAAAGAAATGAAAAGGAAACCAGAGAAAACCCACGTAAACCGCTGCAAACAGCGAAAACAGATAAGCAAAACCGTAGGGAAAATACTCTCCCGTTGTAGCTACAGTAATGAGCTGGCCTGATTCAAAGGCTCCCAGCTTCCCACATCCGCTTTCTTCATTCCGCCCAGCCGCTTCCACTCCCATGGGCTAAAAAAAGCCCGCTTTCCCACAGACACCGTCACCATTGTTGCTTCCTTCGTTCTGCCCGGCCGCTTCCACACCCACGCGCTAAAAAAAGCCCGCTCTCTCACAGACGCCGCCGCCGCGAAAAATAAAAGAGGCGTCCGCTTCATTTTTCTTGTGGGAAGTGTTTGCTTCCGCTCTTTCTTTTACCTAAAAGAAAAAGGCGCTTCTGCTCCACCGCTGCCGCTTCGTGTCGACAGACAGGCGTCCATTTTTCCTTTTTTATTGGGGGAGCGTTTGCTTTGGAAAAAAAAAGTAGGATGTCCATCCATCGCCGCCCAACAAGCAAAGGCCATCCGCCATTGCTCATTAGCGCCTTCGCACGTCTGGCCCCCTTGTCTCATGGGCTAGCACGCTCGCATCCCCTCTCCCCTATTGCTTCTATGTCCTTCCTCTTCCCGCCACCTGAGCTAACCGCCGCCTCCATCCTACGAAAACCGACCTCCTCTCGCGGCTCCCCGCCAAGTCCATCCACCGAGTGCGCCTCCAAGCCACCTCATCTCCCACCGTAACCACCGCAAAAGCTAGCTGATTATGTATAGTTAGATTGCTTTTTTGATGCAAGTAATTGTTTATCTATTTATCACTGATCCTATCAAAATGTGTGTGCTTGCAGGCTAAACTAGAATTCGGGCCGCCGATGTCAGAGGTGGTGGAGGCGTTAATCCGACTTGTGCACAAGGCCAACATGACCAAGTGGATGCTTGACAGAGACAACTCCCTGCAAGGCGACGACCAAGACCAGGATTTCATATGATGCTATCGAGGGAACCCTTGCATTGCATTTGAGATTGTATTAATTTTTACATATTTCCTGTAGCACATAGTCTGAGAGAAAAGTGGAAGAACAAAATAGAGATAGTGTCTGGTTCCATCTGTACATATTGTTGGAAATATGCCCTAGAGGCAATAATAAATTGGTTATTATTATATATTTCCTTGTTCATGATAATCGTTTATTATCCATGCTATAATTGTATTGATAGGAAACTCAGATACATGTGTGGATACATAGACAACACCATGTCCCTAGTAAGCCTCTAGTTGACTAGCTCGTTGATCAATAGATAGTTACGGTTTCCTGACCATGGACATTGGATGTCATTGATAACGGGATCACGTCATTAGGAAAATGATGTGATGGATAAAGACCCAATGCTAAGCCTAGCACAAAGATCGTGTTGTTCGTATGCTAAAGCTTTTCTAATGTCAAGTATCATTTCCTTAGACCATGAGATTGTGCAACTCCCGGATACCGTAGGAGTGCTTTGGGTGTGCCAAACGTCACAACGTAACTGGGTGGCTATAAAGGTACATTACAGGTATCTCCGAAAGTGTCTGTTGGGTTGGCACGAATCGAGACTGGGATTTGTCACTCCGTGTAAGCGGAGAGGTATCTCTGGGCCCACTCGGTAGGACATCATCATAATGTGCACAATGTGACCAAGGAGTTGATCACGGGATGATGTGTTACGGAACGAGTAAAAGAGACTTGCCAGTAACGA
>NW_024115530.1:0-11147 GCF_003073215.2 Triticum urartu
CCCCCTTGGGATCCCTATATATAGTGAGGGTAGGAGGGCCTCTTGAGACACACCTTTGCCTTTGGTGCAGCCCTCCCTCTCTCCCAAGTCCTTCTCCTCTCCCGTGGTGCTTGGCGAAGCCCTGCAGGATTGCCACGCTCCTCCATCACCACCATGCCGTTGTGCTGCTGTTGGATGGAGTCTTCCTCAACCTCTCCCTCTCTCCTTGCTGGATCAAGGCGTGGGAGACGTCACCGGGCTGTACGTGTGTTGAACGCAGAGGTGCCGTGCGTTCGGCACTTGGTCATCGGTGATTTGAATCACGACGAGTACGACTCCATCAACCCCGTTCACTTGAACACTTCCGCTTAGCGATCTACGAGGGCATGTAGATGCACTCTCCTTCCCCTCGTTGCTAGTCTCTCCATAGATAGATCTTGGTGATACGTAGGAAAATTTTGAATTTTTGCTATGTTCCCCAACACATATGACATAGGTTTTTGCTTGATATACCCAAGTAAAGGTGTTGTTTGTGGGTGTTGCTTGAAGAACACGTCGCTTGCCCCGAGCTTTGTCGTGCGGTTGTATTACACAAACACCCGCAAGCTAACTACTTCCTCAGTCTCATAATATAAGAGCGTTTTTTACACTAGATAACTAAAGCACATGCCTGAGATGATGATATTTGTCAAGAAGAACAAGAAATCAGTTTAAAATCTATACCTACTATTAAAGGGAATAGATATTCTTAATTTGGTTTAGTCCTTTATATTTAGTTTACACACGTTAAGCGATCTGGGCCAGCTACTTGTATGTTGATGGGCCTTTTATGGGCTTTCATAGAAAGACCGTGAAAAATAATTGGGTCAAAATAAATCAACATTGTGGAAATTGAACACAAGACCTCCTGTCTATCTCTTAGATGTAACAACCAAAGACTTATGCACCTTCCATATTTACTAATCCCAACTCACTCTAAATATACGAGTGGCAGTCATCATGTTTATTTATTTATTTTTGTGAGAAAATGAGTTGATATTAAAACGGCCAAATTACTGAAAGGCCCACACAGAAAAGGAAATTACAACCAAGCCCCTCTGCAACCCGACTACGCCGGCGCCGTGGACGAGCCGGTGACGCGCCGTTCGCCGCTCGCTGACGCCTTGGATCGAAGCAGCCCCTGGGCGGAACGGAAAGTCTCTAATCAACGGTCCCTGAGGGTCTACATCCATGGCCGTCGTCGTCGTCGCACTGCTCAACATCGTCTTCCTTCTCCAGATCTTCCACCGCCGGAACCGCCATCCCTCGATCTCCGGCACGGGGGAATCGTGCACGGCCTCTCCACCGAGCAGCGAGCACGAAGAAAGGAGCTGGTCCACGGCGGAGCTCCACCGGAACTTCGCCGTCGAAGGGGAGACCAACACCTGCAAAAAGCTGACCCAGTCACCCCGCCGCCTCCACGACGCCACCGGCTGGCTCCCTAGGCACTCCTACACTATGTACACACTGCAAATCGGGCCTCCCCCGTCCTCCCGTCGCCGGAGCGTCCGGCGGATGGCGAGGGAGCCGCCGATTCGGCAACGGCGAGGTGGAGAGCCCGGGGTTCGCACAAATCGCCCTTCGTTCCTGTAGATGGGGAAGGGTGAGGTCCAAGGCTCATGTTTAGGGAGAGCTAATTAAGCGAATGAGCTAATAAAGAAAGGATTGTGGGCTTAAATATAATATTTAAATGAATGTGGCTAATTAAAGAAAGGATTATGGGTAAATCGGTGGAATAACTATTAGAAAGATTATGGTATTAATAAATCCTACATCAAGGATTTGAGGTAAAAAGGTAGGATAATTAAAAGAAAGGATCTATAAGCTTTAATGTGTTGGGGCTACTAAATTAGAAAAGGAAGATTTGATTACCGACTAAAACGGGTAAGGACTTCATGGTAATTAATGAAAGGATCATACTTAAATGCCATTAAAAAGAGCTTGTATTTAAATGAAATCAGTGGGACATTACGCCCCGCAAAGAAAATATGAACACGACTAAATTGCGATGTATTTTTTATGTTCATTTTGTAGAAGGACGATGTTGCGTTGCAATATGTCCTTCATAATGAATCCAATGCTGTGGGACATTATGCTTGTGCAAAACATCAATTTTCCCCGTTGCAACGCACGGGCATATGTGCTAGTTAATAGATCAAGAAAAGAAAGCAAGCAACATCATCATCGATCGGTGCGCGTAATCCAAAACCAAAAGCAAAAGATTCTTCTCTAGAAAAAACCGGAAGTTCAAAACAACCTCCACGTAACAAGAACTTGATCAAAAAGTCATCCAAAAGTATATTTTTTAATATCAATACAGACACAATCGCTCATATACTCACCCCTATAAACACACACACGCACACCCTACCTCTATGAGCACCTCCAAAAGATTAAGCCAACATGTCATCTTAAAATTTACGTAGTCACCGTATGTGCTACATCCAAAAGTAAATGAAGCCCACAATATGGACCGGACTAGCAATAGAACAGAGGACGACAAAAATACGGAACAGACTCAATATTATAGGTGTATTGATGAATGAAGGATATAAAACGAGAACAGGGCAGTGTCCAAATGGTCCGGGTCGCAGTAGTTCGACCCCTGCGTGGAGCGAATTCCTGTATTTCTCTCGCTAAGGAGTGATCTCGAAAAGGAGTTAAGGAGGCTCCTAAAATTCCTTCGAGTGGCATTTTTTGTCCGTCGCGACGTCCCTTTGTTGTTGTTTTTTTGGAAAAAATCCCCGCAATCACCTCCTCGCGTCTCGACGTCCTCCTCCTCGCTCCCGATTCCTTCTCTCCTCGCCGCAGCCCCCGTCCCTGTCCCCTTCTCAAAAGCTCCGCCATCCACGTCCCGTACTCTCTTGGAAAAGCTGGATTTTTTCGACGGGAGGAGCAATTCCGGCTTCATCCGGGCGTGGCGATGCCGGATCCTGCGACGACGCCGATGCAAGCCACCAAGGGCATCGCATGCCCTCTGCCGGCCGTGCTTCCGTGAAACCCTAGCGTCCCGGCGACCATCTCCGAGGCAGTTTCTTTCTGTAGCAGCCAGCCCGAGGAGAAGGCCGGCCCGGACAAATTCTCGGAGCAGTACGCCCGCCACTCCAGCAACTTTCCTCACCGCCATCGTCATCAAGGTCACCCCCATCCTTTAAGAATCGTGATTTTTATTTTCCATAGGAATTTTGACTTTAACTAGCAAATATGCATGTGCATTGCAACGGGAGACAAAAAATTATGGCTAACCAAATAAGTATGACTCAATATCCTGATATATGAGTGTACTCTATTTTCACATAGTGGTTCACCATGTTGCTATTTTTTTCTCACCTTAGCCGATGATGGCCGCGATGTTCACGTGATCACAATGCACTCGACGTGATAAATTCCAAGGCTATGAGTTTGCCAGTGCATGCCACACTTGTCACTATGTTGCGCAAGGGAACGTTTAAAACTTTAAAAACAAATCTCATTGACCACGAGCTACTCCCAACGCCAAGACATATAAAGACTTTCGAAAGACTAACCAAATCCTAAACATAAAATACTTTTGAATCAGTGAACAGTTTTTCGTAACGACAAATATTTTTTTTAATTTTTGATTTTCTCAAAAAATTCATGAACATTAGTTTTGTTTACAATTTTTTTTGAATGTATGAACCGGTTTCGTATTGATTAACATTTTTTGACTCGACAAACATTTTTTGAATCGATGAACTTTCTTTTAAATTGGGGAACAAAATTAAAAAAACAACTATTTATTATTATTATTGTGAAAATTTTCTAAAATTTCAAGGACATTTTTTTCCAAATTCCTGAATATGTTTTGAATACACGTTCATTTTTTCAAAATCATGAACATGATTTTATTTACCGACCATTTTTTACAAATTATGTTTTTTTTATAATTTTGCGAACAGTTTTGCAAAACCACCAACATTTTTTGAATGTGCAAACTTTTAATGATTTTCTAAACATGTTTGAATTCACATATATTTTCTGTTTTTTTATCAGACTTATTTCCAGAATTAATTTTTTTAACTCGCAACTTTTAGAATATTAAAATCCAGAATTAATTTAAAGATGAAAGAAGAAAGAAAACAGAATGAGAAAAGAAAAGACAAAAATGAAAAATGAAAAAACTCAGGGGAGTGAAGCCCCACACATGGGCCGGCCCATAAACGCATACATGAGTAGGACATGTGTGAGAAAAGAAAGATAACAATTGTGGAAGTTGGGGATCGAACCCTGGTCTCGCCGATAAAGGGCGATCGGCCAACCACTCCGCTGCTCCTCATTTTATGACCCCTACTCGTCGCGCCCGTATAAAATAACGAATGAGGTGACGTTTTTGTTCCAAAAAAGCGAATCGTTTTTCCACTTACAGGTGGCATTGGTGGGTAATTTTAACCAACTTGAAGGGTAATTTTAATGACGGACGACCAGCCGCTTTATTAATAGGTAAAGATTGGAAGAAGGATAGGAATGTCTCGTTACGAAGTTGGAACGTTCATCCTACTACCTTTAGCAGTCAAGTGGTGCCCTTGTATTTGTAGCCAGAAGTCACAATGTATTCTGCAAAATCCACAGTACGGCTGTTGGTATTTCTTGGATAATGAACCAAGAGTAGTGAAGTTCTGTGAAGCTGTAGTATTATTCAACCTCACCGTTCAGCTAGTAATTAATTTGCATAGAAAGGCTCAGCGGTTCTTCCGTATTAACCTTAACATTCAGCTAGTAATTTCAATTTGTATTGCCAACAGAAAGGTGGGTGGTTCTACTTCTTTGCTTTGCTATTCTAATATACTGTGATGTGTGAGCTGACAATTAACTCGATGAAACTGATGATATACCAAACAACCACATATACTAGATGGCTATCGTTTAACGACATGCGGTGGTTCAGAATCCACCGAGTGTCTGTTGCTGAACTTGGTCATTCTGTCTGAAGCGGCATGCAGCTGTTTATTGAGGTGAGTCCAAGACTCCAAGTCGAGTGAGCAAGCAGAGTAGAGAGAGAGATCAGATGAATAATTCAATTTAGTCCGATGGGATCCTTGGACCATGGCATCTTATGTTGTTATGACAATGCGATGTGTCTGTGTTGTTTTTTCAACAGTCACATGAAGTTTAGATGCCGTTGCACCTGATTTATCTGGTATATTCATGTTTTACAATCATCTCCAGTTTAGTTTCAGGTTTCAGATAACAAAGCAAACGATCTGACTTAGGTGAGTGTTTTGTTTTCACAGGGAAATCTAACTTACTGGCCGTTATCTGTCTGAGAAAAACTCCCTCACCACTACTACTTCTCACATAGCAAGGGGTATCTACCTAGCTTTTTCCACTGGAGCAAGTCTGCAAGTACCACTCGGTGCTCACCACCACTTCTCTCAGGGCAAGCTATACAGAGGACTAATTTTTATTTGCGTGCTTGTTGTCAGTACTAGGTCAAACCTGAGCGAACCCTGCAACCAATGGCGGGGGTTCTGAGATGCTTTGGCATCCTACGTGACCAGCATGCTCGCCGAGATGGCCAAAGAGGAGGTGGCCATGCTAATCGGTGTGTCCAATGGGATCAAATACCTGGGCATCAAGCTTGGGGACCTCAAAAATTTCCTTGCTGATGCTGATTGGATGAACATCATCGATGAGAATATGCGGGGGTAGGTGGGGCAACTGAAGCGTGCCATGTACCTTGCCACTGACATCATCGACCTATGTCAGCTCAAGGCCATGGAGCAAGGTCAAACCAAGGACAGGGGATGCCTCAACCCTCTGCTCTTTTTCATGTGGAATCCCCTCCACGCTCGCGACATCGGCACCCGCATCAAGATGCTCAACCAAAATTTGGATGATATTTGCAAGAGGGACAGCAGTTTGAATTTCATCAAGATAGAAGCCTATGAAGACCGAAAGATTACTCAATCTCTCGCCACTAACCGCAAAACTGATTCATTGATGGAGCAGTCAGGTGCAGTTGGTGAGAAGACCAAGCAGGACATGAGGGCACCTGTGGAGGTGCTGACAAGGGAGGCAACTGGTGACAAGGGATTCTGGTTCTGTCAGTATGGACAAATCATATGAGAAGAGAAGGCGCAAGCCTCGGAGTTCTCCTCGGTAGCCTTATGCAAGTGAGTGCAACAAGGAAGCTCCATGTATGGCTTATGCTAAGTGAGTTCTCCGAGGTGGCCTTATGCTCGTTCTGCTATCTATGGCACCCCCAGCCTCCATATGTATGGCTTGGCCCTCCGCCACTCAGCGTTTGTACCTCCAGAACTATTGCCAATTAATAAGGTTGTGACTTGTGAGACTCAAAAAAAGGTGACAACGCAAGACCAAATCTTCAAATATGTGTCAGGCCATACTGCAGAGCGCGCAAACAACCAAATATACCTTAACGATCAGAATATATATTTTCAAGGTGCCAAGCACAGGTTTTGATTTCCCACAGGAAGAGACTACGGTTTATTACAAGCGGCGGATGCAGATCGGTAACACGCCCCCCGAGTACCAATAGTTGAATGGTAACGATAACCCTGTGAATAATAGTTCAGATAGGATGATGAAATGCCAGCGACGAGAAGGGCTGGATCAGTTTAGTCCATGGTAGCAGGGAGGTAGACGCGGTGGAAGCTGTTCATGGTGAGTCCCCTCCAGCAGGCAGGGCACCTGTTCTGAGCCTGGACGGAGAACTTGATGCACTTGTGGCAGAAGATGTGGCCGCAGATAGTTGATGACGCATCGACCAGCTCGTCGAAGCAGAATGGACAGCTGAACTTTGGTTCCTCTGAGACCTCCTTCTTAACAGGTGCACGGATTGCCTGCGTTTCCATATATAGGTAGTAGTGATGAGCTGATAAAACTAGCGTAACACGTTACCATGGGTGAAGTCCAGTGTAGTGTTCTTACCAAGTTGCTGTTCGACACTTTTGAGTGGTCATCGCTAGAGTTTATCCCCAGAGATAGTAGTGTGTTCACAAGCTCGTTGGAGGTATCCCCTGGAAAGAAAGCAACGCAAACCAAGCTAATAAATTGGAAGCATGATTTACAGGGCACACTAGCTAGCATAATGCTCTATATAAGATTAATAGCATATAGATGGTCACTGACAGTGAACATTTTGATATCTCAGCTCTGCTCTGGTTCATACGTTATGCTAAGCAAAAGGGAAATTAAGAGTCTGAAGGAAGAAGATACGTCAAGCTAATTCCTAATGGTGGATCTTTAAGGTTAAAATTTCACTTTGATCTTTAAGCTAATTGCAGAAGCTCAGTAAATAAAACATCATGTGCAAATTGCAGTGAGGTAACTGGATGGAGAACCAGGATTATTGCAGCAGATGTTGTTGTCTGCCACAAAAAACATTCAACGATTCGTAGTAAGCACCTTGCGTGACACCAGGTGCCGGTATCATGCCCCCATGAGCATACGCAGTGGAAGATGCTCTCTGCCTCTGAATCTGAGCAAGCGAGGTCACAGCAAACTCGAAATGTGGCTCAACTGGTCCATTCGTCATGTTGTAGTACTCCCACTGCAGAAACAACAGGTGAAAGGTGATATCATCAGAAAAAATGATGAGACAGCGATTTACATGTCGGGTCTAAACCCTAGCTCTCTCTCTCTCACACTCGTGCTCGAACGGAGGAAGAAGAAAGAGGGGGCAGTGGTGGTTTTCGGCGACGAAAGCCTCGCTGCACAGACAGCGTTTCTTCTCAAGTTCAAACTCCGGCACCCTGCCGTTACAACGAACAGAACACGCGAATATGGTGAATCCTAACGCTTTGCGCGCACAACGCGAATCCCTAGCGTTGCTTATTCATGTGGATGCGTGCCCCTTGCATGTGCATGTTTCTTTCCTCTCTCTCCCTGCACACACGCTGCACATACTGACACATGCATGCCTACTTTATCTTCCCTCTCCCTTCTAATTAAATCACCTTTTATTTTGCTCTGACAATTTAGATGATTCATATCTTTCAAAGCAAAATTGCGTTTTTTAAACTTTTTACATATTTGAATTCGTGGTGCCAAGCCCTTTAGAACAAGATCTGGTTTGGATACATTTGAAAAATATTTTTGTTTGAAACAGTGAAGAACTTTATAGATTGTAGGTCTGCACTTTGTTAGAAATATTAAAGAACTTTGCTAGAAATTTTATCTGAAGCCGAAGAACTTTGTTAACACGGTTTCTGAACTTTGCCATAAAAAATAGAAGAACTTTATATACACAGTGTGATTGTTAGTTCGTGGTGTGTGAAAGAAAGGAATCCCAAAATATTAATTCTGAATGTGAGATCTTAATTAGCATTCAGGTTGGTTAGGCGCCCAACTAAAAAGTATTGCAGTCTAGTATCACCACCTCAAAACGTGATGAATGCAGCCACTTCTGACAAAGAATATAAATGACTTGCATGGCTGACACGGTGGTGGCCCATGTCGATTGGACATCACCCTTGATGAGTGGCAGCGATTTCAGTTGTGTGCGCATAGAGTTAGTAAAAATCCATGTCCCAGAACACGGGTTTTATACCCGCGCCAGTACTAGAGCACGACCCTCACGCCTCCTACCCACTCGAGCGCGCGATTCGGTCGCTCTAGCCGTGCCCACGACGCGCTCCCACGTGTGCGTGACGCGGCGGGCCCGCAACAGATCGCCACGCTCACCCCGCTATCTACGTCAACGACCTAGCCCTACGCTGGCGGACTCGAACACGAGCCTAGCTCACGCACCACCACAACACGCACACACGCACGCCTACGGACACGACACGGCCACGCACCAGTGCCCGGCTCGACCAGCGCGCGCGCGCACACACACGCCTATGGACACGACGAGGTCACTCACCAGCGCCCGGTTCGACCAGCACGCACACACACGCACACTGATCACTACCACGGTGGCTTATTCCTAACATTACTTCCTAGTCAAGAGATGGACGAGGGATATACTTACATACAAAAGAATAAGTAAAAAGATGCTTATTCCTAACATTACCTTCCTAGTCAAGAGATGGACGAGGGGTACATACGTACAAAAGAACAAGTAAACAGAGCGCACCTTGTTTGGGTGTTTCTCAAACAAGACTTTCTCGACCCGCCTAGCAAGTTCCGGCAGCCCCCGCTGCCAGTCAGCAGGTACCCTCTTTCCTTCATATAATCTCGCAGTTACCTCCCATCGTGCATGCTCCATTCTGGCAATTCAAGAACAAGGAAATAGAATCAAATAAAGAAGGCTTTCATGTGCCCCCACCTCGCGTGTTTTGGAAATTATGTCAAACAAGACCTTGCAAAATGAGGGAAGGTTATCAACCATCTTTTTTTTGAGAAAAAGGAAGGTTATCAATCTCGGTGCTGTGTGAAAGTTGATTCTAATTCAGTGCATATATACACTTGAAACCCCTGATTGAATAACTAGTGGGCACCACCACATCCTACATAAATTTCTACGGAGATAGAAGTAGTAAAGCACTTACATCCTCTGGCGGTAATTGTTGCGCAGCGCCACTAGCATGGGATCGCCAAGGCCCATCACATCCTCCCTCCGCTGATGCTGCAGCGGTGGCACATCGGCGCCGCCAATGCCACTGCCGCCCAACCGATTCATCTGCACCGCCTTCCCCTCGCTCACCTTCGCAGCCAACCGCAATCAAAACGTGGGGTCGACTGATGTGGCGAAGGTTTCTAGAGTAAGGATGAGCACTTGTAGTGCCTCGTCTATGATGAGATCGCGTTGATTTGTATCAGGGACTGGAGAATTCGGGGAGAGAAGAGACGCTGAACAGGATGAGAACGCGGGGAAGAGGCGAGGTGTTCACAAAAGCTTTCATTCAGCATCCCTTACACACACGCGCTTTTGCTGCATAGCCAGCTCATACCCATCCCAACTACCCTTTTTGTTTATTTTGTATCCGGATAGCTCCTTCTCGTCGCCTTTAGCAAGGGAGGCGTGACACTTATCGTAAAGCGGCGCTTGAGTACGACGTGATCTTCTCACGTCACGACACCAACAGATAGGGTTGACATTGGACCTTGACAAACATCATCGCCTCATTGCCTTTGGTCACGATGCGAAGATAGGTGGGCCCAATAACACATACACACTTACCTTCATGTCCCACAAATTTTCCCGTTTTTTTTATATTTTTTTAGTGGGTGACCTCATTTTCATAGGCGGTAGCATGGGATGTGTGACACTTGTCTCCCTTGAGGCGAAGCCCCTCCCGAAAATGCAGATGCCGGAGAGCGACACTTGAGAAGATCATTATCTTCCTATGTCATGACAATCCTCTATTGTTCGATCTTGTTCGTGTGTGTCTTCCTATGGTCTTTATCTTGATATGTGTTTGAAAGGACACGCGCCTCTAATAAGGATTTTGGTGTTAATTACATTATGATTAGATGACAAACTATGTTTTGAGTGTGTGCTTTTAGTATACACATCATTGGAAACGGAACATAAAGTTGGTTGGCGGCCCCTAAGCTATAACGATGAAATAAGACAACACATTAATTCTTTTTAGAATAACCTGAATAAACATCATTCAGAGTTATGGGTACATTCAGCGAGCCATAGCTCACGTACATCATCCGAGATGTTATCGATTTTGTCCTGGTTGCCTTTTGTCTTTGTCAGAGCCGCTAAGGAATTGGCTAGGCCATTGCGGCCGCGTTTAACAGCAATCACCACCGTAGACTTGAACCATTTCTGCATGAGCTTAGGGCCCGTTCGGGAACACTCCGGCTCCCAACTCCGTGGAGCTGAAGTGGCGGAGCGGAGCGGAGCGCAGTTCATTTTGGTGAAGCTGCCATTCTGCCGCTTTGCATTTCAGCGCCGAGCGGAGCGGAGCAGCTGGAGCGGTTCGTTGCCGAACATGCACTTAATATCATGGATCAGTGGTAAGCACTCCGAGGACACTGGCTCATTGGACGTGAGGTCTTTGACCACCGCCGCACAGTGTAGCTCTAGAATCAAGCCCCCCGGGTACAACTTCGTTAGGGCAGCCACTCTGACGGATGCTCTGCCAGCCAATCTTTGGCGACTGCACCTACTGTACTTTGTCTCGAATCAGCCTATATCACCTTGGGGGTGGGGGGGGGGGGGGGGACCACCCTTTTCTGCCCGCTGA
>NW_024115531.1:0-5916 GCF_003073215.2 Triticum urartu
GTTTGTATTTGAATGAACGCAGCACGCGGGGGCGCCGGCGGATCGCCCAGCGAGTCGCCCGAGCTCGGGGGAGCCATCAGTGTTCCAGACTACTAGTAAGATCCCTTCATCATATCCATTCCCTTCCAACTCCAAACAACAGGATACACCAAAAAACCTAAAGATACATAGCCAAAAAGTAATGCATCAAGTTCCTTGTAAAGATGTTCATACACCTCAGTGGATATCATGGATGAATGGGCATTACAACAAGCAAATTTTAACAGCATCCGTGCAAAAACGTTGCAAGATCCCATAAATAATCGTTCCCCTCCCACTTTAAACAGCAAAGATACATCAAGAAATGAAAGGTACAGACAAAAATATCATCAAATTCTGCTTAAGCAAGAAGCATGAAGAATACAGTCTCACCTGAGTAAAGAATCAGAAATCAGGATCCTGTGTTGTAGAAGCACACATAGGATATCCCCGTAGATACTAGTACAACAAAATAATGGTATCATGGATGAATGGGCTTTACACCGTCAAGAAAAAAAATGAATGGGCTTACAAGCAAGAAGTTTGCATATTACAGGAAACTAGTTACACCTCTCGTTTCTGTGGGAGCAACATACTCGAATTTAATCAAAAAGCATTCAACACCAATCTAAATTTCGAAGGGGGTAAAATTACCGCCATTGGCTAACTACTTGTGACAACCGGCAAGGGGGCGAAAGCAAAAAAAAAAAAAGCTCTTCTGAGTTCCCGGGCTCACAGTGTCGTAAACTGTGTAGACTTACCTGGAGACAAATCTCACATGATGAACTAGAAAAAAAATTGAAAGGTATGGCATATGCCAGGTCAAAATAAGCTGGGGACTAATAGGTTGATGGACACAGAGCCAAATCGAATATCCGGAGTGTATATGTGCAACAAGAAAACCATCAACATACTGCATCCCACTGTAGCATGAAAGAAAAGGTAACACCATGCCTGCCAAAATGCTGCAAGACCTCAGAAATAACCATTTCCTTCCAAACAACTGGATACATCAATCAAGGAACTGAAAGATACAGCCAAAAAATGCATCAAATTCCACATAGGCAACACGATCCGGTTTTGCTGGAGCACGCACGGGCACAGGACGCCTCAGTAGATACCATGGATGAGCGGGCATTACAACAAGCAACAACTTGCCTACAAACTGGAGGCGAAAGCAGCCATGATAGCTGGGAGTCAGAGTTAGCGAGATGGAAGCAAGCTGCTCCGCCACTTGGGTTGTGCGGGAGACCGACGAACCTCAACTGAGAAGCTGACATGAATCTGTTGTGCAGTTCAATCTAGCTCACATGGCAATGCTCGGGCTTTCTTCTCCAACTCGAATTCCTAATGCATCTCATTCCCAAACGGTTCATCTATAAGTGCTTTGTTTTTTCGCTCTCACCCTTGGAGATGCCACTTGTTCTTTCACTCTCTGCTTTCTTCTCCACCAACTGTGTTTTATAGACAAGATCCATAGCTATAGGTGCACCGTTCAACCACTCAAGAGGTACAAACTTGAGTGTTTGCACGGATCGCCCGACTTGGAAGATCTTCATACATTTATGTAAGGTTCCTTGAAATGATTTCACAAAATGAATTGATGACGCGAGCTAGGTAGTCTTCCTTCAGCTACTGAAGGAATACTCTTATGTACTCTGTTTTCAATATGCAGTACTTCATTTTGTGGTTCCGTTTGCCCCTGAAAAATGAAGATATCTCAAATTTGGTAAGGTTATTGGTGATGGCTGCACATAAATCCAGTTTGTTCCTTTTTATTGTGAATGTGTTTATCGCACTACATGAAGAAAACTGAATCGCTTGTATGTTCTCTCATTCAGTTAAACCGCCCATACAGCCCACGAGCGATAACAAAACTGAACTCTCTGTTTATATAGTCAGGAATTTTAGAGAAATAAAATGCTCTTTTTAGTTCCAGGCACACAGCGTCGTAAACCGTGTCGACTTAATGGAGACATATCTCACATCATGAACTGGAAGATAGAAAAATGAAAGGTATAGCATATTTCAGGTCAACTAACATGGGGAGTAATAGGTTGAATGCATACGAGAAATAAGAAAATCATCAGCATCCCACTGTTTGCATGAAAGAACAGCATATAGTACAGTTGAATTCAGAAAGAAACTGGCAAACAAAGTCTAGAACTAAATATATCAAAGATAAAAGCATGCCTACAAAAACGCTGCAAAACCTCGTAAATAATCATGTCCCTCCAAACAACAGGATACATCAAGAAACTGAAAGATACAGCCAATAAATAAGAAATGCATCAAATTCCACATAGGAGCACGCACAGGACACCTCAGTAGCTATCATGGATGAATGGGCATTACAACAAGCAACAACATGCGTATTACATGAAACTGGGAACACTGCTTGTTTGCAAGTACATGGGAGCAGCATGCATGTGAATTTAACCCAAATTCATCCAACACGAGTCAAAATTACACCAGGGGTGGAAGTACCACCACTGGCTAACTACTTGCGATGCCGTCCGCCACCACCACCTCTCCCTGGTGAATGTCGGCCTCCACGTTGTTGTGGTCTTCTACCACGGAAGGATGAGTTCCCCTGATTAAACTGCCCCGAATTGAATTGCATCGGAGGCTGACCTCCATCTCCACGGGGTGAAGGCAGCGAATTGAACTGCATAGGAGGCTGACCTCCATCTCCACGGAGTGATGGTAGGGAATTGAACTGCATAGGAGGCTGCTGACCTCCATCTCCGCGGGGTGATGGTAGGGAATTGAACTGCATAGGAGGCTGGCCTCCATCTCCGTGCGTTGAAGGGAGGCGCCCATGTCCTTGCATGTTTGCATTTCCAGGAGGCTGATCTCCATCCTCATGTTGTGATGGGAAGCGCCCAAATCCTTGGGTGTTGGGAAATCCAGCAGGTGGCCCTTGGTTGCCAGCCATGTGTGGAAACTGACCAAAGTTGCCTTGCCCCATAGAAAATTGAGATGCCTGACCAAAAGGATGATTTACTGGCGGTCCACCAAATGGCATCATGTTTGCACTCATTGTGCTCCCTGGCATAAATTGTTGTTGGGCCATGGGCATTCCATTTGGGAAGCCACCAAAGTTCTGATTCTGTAAATACTGCTGGAACTGGTTGGCTCCCATAAGTATATTCTGCATAATATTAGCTGCAAGAGCAGCTCCATCAACTCCCATGTTTGGCTGCCCTGGAGGTGGAAGCCCGCCGGGCCAAACCATATTTGGCTGCTGAGAGAACTGCTGTGGATTGATGAAGCAACTGCCCATCTGATTTGCAAGTTGAACAGGTGATGGCATAGCATGATTCATTGAGATTGATGGCAGCATTTTTGGTGCGCTCATAGAAAAGTTTTGAGGACCTGTTTGTCGTGTTGCGCTGTCAGCAACAGCAGTTGCCATATCAGACCGGTGAAATAGAGGCTGTGCTCGGCGATCTGCTGTTGATGCATCATGGATTCTAGGTGGCATGTCCCTTGGTGTACTCATCGGAGAATTTTGTTGACCCGAATGATATGTCACACTGTCAGCCATATCCGAGCGGTGGAAACGACGCTGTGACTGGTGACCAGATGTCGGTGTATTGTGGATCCTTGGTGGCATGTCATTTCGAAATCCAGCACCCCTGGTCTGCGCCCTCTTCTTGTCACCAGAAGGTTTCTTAGAATCATGCGGCCTATCAGTCTGCCTTTTTACCAGTCGTAGTGATCTTTTGTACTCAGCCTCCTGCTCATCATCAGAGAATTCAGGTTCATCTGCCTCCTCATCATGGTCAGCAGATTCATCATAGCCTTTGGCATATAGCTCCTTCATATTTAGGATATGATCTGCAAACTCCACAACAAAGCAGACTGTAGTTCCTGCACTGATCCCAGCAGGCACTTCTTCCACGGAATTATACCGCACAAGATAGTAAGGGTTTTTTACAGGTCCAAATATTTCATCAACAATGCCAAGTGGCGTCCTGCTCTCAGTTATCCAGAGTATAGAACCCTCAGTCAGGGGACTGTGTTCCACTGATCCTTCAACAATCACTCTCTCCCCCATGATCTGGATGACCAGAAAACAGACAACCAATCAGTATATGGATCTCATAGGAAATATACTAGTATTTCAACAGTCTAAACAAGAACCCCTATCTGTCTACAAAAATATCTAACACTGGAAAAATATGCTATTCAAAATAATAGCTGCATTAATGAAATGTATAGACACAATCATCCAAACACTAACAAATTCCAGAATGCACTACTAATACAGTAAAAACATACATCAGTGAGTACCATAGATCTCTGGTTCTTACATTACAATTAGCTACTGGTTTTAACATGTACAGATAACGGTGACTGATTAAATCATCATCAGATTACATAGAAAGAACAGGTACCTATAAAGTGCTGGAAAAACACAGTTTTTGTTTCCAACAAATGCAAACAAAAATCTAGATGAAGTCAAAGTTAAATTCAAGACTTACAGCTGTAATTGTCCCCACTGGAAGTGCCTTATGATGCGGTTCCAACTGCACTTCAATCTTTGGAACTGGAGGAAGTACCTGCAAGGTATGGTACATCTACTTTAGAATAGAGATACAATCAAGGAACAACAATATTTTTACAGTTATATGAGTGGTTTTGGCATAGTTAAAAAAGCCGCGCCTAGCTCTATGCGGTAGCAAAACGGCAAGTGGCAAAACACACAATTAATGCCTAGTGCTTTTTTAAACTTTGGTTTTTGGCAACTGAGCCCAAGTATGTTCATGTAGCAACTACATAGGAATAGAAAATAATTTGTCGCTATGGTAGCTACAGAAAGTGCAGGATTTTCAGAAGAACAAATGGATAACTAAGCATTAACTTCTACTGGGCTATCAATTGAAAAAAATGACTATGAAACAAATGTTTATACAAGTCGGCTGCAACTAACTAGACCCAAGAGAGGTGCACATCGTGAGATAAACTTAATACCTCTACTTCATGTTTGGACTTGATAGGACCCTTTGGTGTTTCGTCATCATCCTCATCCTCGACTCCAGCCATAAGCTCACCCTCTTCAAGGAGGGCCTCCATGTCACTGGGACAACTATGCTTTTTGGCCACCGGCACTTCCTCATCACTGCTCGACGAGGCTTCACTCGACTCCTCATCATTCTTGGCCGGCTCCTCCTCCTCATCACTGCTTGATGAGGCTTCACTTAATTCCTCATCCTCGCTGCTCTCCGACTCTTCGTCCTTGCTCTCCTCCTCCCCCTTGCCTCCTCCACGCTCCACTTCCTTATTTACCATGGCCCCAGAACTCATCTCAGCATCAACAGAAGCAATGGTACTAGTATCAGCATCAACAGCACCTATGGCACTCATCTCAGCGTCAACAGAAGCCCCAGCGGTACTAGTCTCAGCATCAACAGCAGCTATGGCACTGGTATCAGCATCAACAGCAGCCATGGCACTAGTCTCAGCGTCAACAGCAGCCATGGCACTAGTGTCAGCAGCAACAGCAGCTACTGTACTCATCTCAGCATCATCCGGAGGTACAGTACTAGCCGCGGCATGAACGGCAGCTACGCTACTAGCATCAGCATCACCAGCAGCTACAGTACACATCTCGGCATCAATCGCTGCCCCCAAACTATCCTCTTGTGCAACGAAATCGCCAATCCGCAACACGGGAGCAGGCACCCCGCCCAATCCGCCGCCCAGCAGCACCACGGCCTCCTTCTTGACCTCCAACAGGACGCCGGGAGGAGCGTCGAGCAGGCCGGGCGGCCCGCCCTTGTCCTCCGCGGCCTCCCCCTGCCCCTCCTCGACGATTTGGTCCGCGCCCAGCCCGCCGCCTCCGGACACCGACGCAAAATCAATACCGCCCCGGGCCGCGGCCGCCGCCGA
>NW_024115532.1:0-10855 GCF_003073215.2 Triticum urartu
TTTGTGGGGGGCGCGGGGGGGGGGGGGGGGCCCAACTCTTGTATGCTCATACAGCTGAAGACCCTAGCGGCAGCCATGTACCAAGGCCACCATGCGCTTGACACCATCAAGTATGGGAAACACAAGGATGTTGCTGAGGAATTGGTATGTGACGCATTCGCCTTATCTGTTTCTACTCCTTGCAAACGTTCTCGCATAATCGGTACTCGTGCAACAAATAAGGTTCTCAATCCGGAGTTGCAAAGCGCGCTGCAAAACCTAGAGGCTAGTGTTGCTAACATGGCGGAGTTTGTCGTGCTTTTGGGGGGATGCGAGCGCATCTCCTGTCGACCCTATGACGCATATTTTACATCGACAACTTCATGTTTGGTCGCCATGTCGAGAAGCAGCAGATCATCAGGTTCTTGCTGCACCACAACACCCCAGGTTCTCTGGCCGTGCTTCCAATCATTGGTGATGCTGGAGTTGGGAAGAAAACTCTTGTCGCCCATGTATGTGACGATGAGAGGGTGCGTTCTAACTTTTCTATGATTTTGCACCTAAATGGAGATGATCTTTTCAGAATGACACACCATGAAAGCTTGTCAGGGAGGATACTGGTAGTTATTGAGTTTGTTTCATATATACATGAAGATGACTGGACAAGATTCTATCATTTTTTTATGAACATGGACAGAGGAAGCAAGGTCATGATCTTAGGTAAATTCGCAGAGCTAGAGAAGTTTGGAACCGTTAAACCTATATCACTGAAATGTTTGGCATTAGAAGAATTCAGGTACCTGTTCAAGACCCTAGCATTCGGAAGTGCGAACCCGACAGATTATCCGCGATTAGTCGCGATGGTGGAAGAGTTTGTCAAGGTGTTGGGAGGGTCACTCACCTTAGCAAATGTGCTTGCAGATGCACTGAGGAAAAATCTAGTTGCCCGTTTCTGGATGTACAGGTTGAACGCGGTCAGAGATATGGTCAAGGCGAACATTTCTTGTTTCGGCGCCCATCCACAGGTGCTTCTGAATCAAGGTCACCCAGTGCACCTAATCGGCGGAAACATTTTGTCTCCTGCTGCTCCATCGCGTGTTGTAGACTGTGCTATCGGTATGGCTAATGCTCCGGAAGATGGTCTACCTAGGATTATGTTTGGGGACTTAATATCAGCAGCAGGTCACCTTGTCTTACCCAAAGGAGATTTTAGGCTAATTTCATGGGAATCAAGGCTACCGCCTTACACACAATTTATTCACTTGGTGCACTCTCCGTTCCAAGCTGCCCCAATGGTAAAACTGTAACACCCTTGTCAGGGAAAAAGTGTCCGAGTTTATTTATGGCCTGCATAAAATAGGTATAATAAATGAAAATGCCAGTGAATAGAAGTCCATCAGAAAAAGGTTAGTTCAGCAAATGCCCTCAATTACCAGCTAACGAAGTGAGAGAATATGTGCTAACCAAGTCACACAACAAATTTTTAGGGCATTGCTACTTGCCAGTTTCTAGTCGTATCTGACCAGAAGAGAGAACCAATGCAAGGACCCAAATTTACTTGAAATTGTGCTGACCTCGGTGGCGCGGCAGGCCAGCAAGCTCACATCGTCAGCTCTCCAGAGAAAGTATTGGTGGCTTGACGGTCATTTCACAGAACACCATCCGGGCACCAGAGCGGAGCTGACTTCCTCGCATCCTGCCTTACTGGAGACAGAGGAAGTGACACACAGTACCAATGGTTAATTTTTTTTCAGACCGGAACAGCAGGTGCTCCGGCTTTTCATTATAGTAGGAGGAAAAACTTTACAAAACCAGGATGCCGGGATTTACTGTAATGAAAAACTGGGTGCACCGAAAAAGGAATTTTTTTCCAAGAGGTTTACTTTAATGAAAAACTTTGTAAGAAATGCAATACATATGGTTCTTTGGATAAAATTCCTACGAGATAAAATCCTACAAATCAAACATCTTACACACACACAATACAGGTTATAAATACATGACTTCCTAGAAGGCTTGCATTCAATATTTTCTAATTTTCACTACAAATATATATCCAAAAAAAATTTGTATTGATTGAATGAAAATGGTACATTAAAACGTTATTTTTTTTAATAAAAAAATAGCATTCCATGATCAAAAGATGTGTATCGGAGACCATGTCAATATTTGAGTTATCTATTTCTAATCTGAGCGAATACTTGAGATTCCAACTGTACAAAATCCCCGTAGAAATCGTCTGAATCAAAAGGCCTTACAAAGGCACCGCTGCACGCTTCCTCCCAGACAGGGGAGTACTCTGTTCCGCCGCACCTAGAGCACCATTTCCACTTGTAGCGAAATGAACAAACGAGGTATAAGGCGGCAATCTTGATTCCCACGCAACTACATTGAAATCCCCTTGCGGCCGGACTCCAGGATCCAGCAGCAGATCCCCAAGCCTTACCCTCGGCAGAAACTCCCTTCCCACAGCAACCTCAGTGCGGCTGCTGCCGCTGGTACAGGAAGGCACGATGCAGAGTGGAGAAGAAGCAGGATGCAAGAGGAACTCCGTAATATCTATCTGGTGGCGTCTCTGGAAGAGGGACCTCGGATGCTTACCGAACATGGAGAGGTTCCTCTCAATGGCCTTTCTCAGCCTGCTCAGCATGCCGAGCCAGGAACGGTCGTTCAGATTCCTTCTCATTAAGTCCGCGAATATGTTCGCATCACCAAGTGAGTATTCCGAGTGGAATTCTCTGGCCAGTTCGTCTGCAACCCATGCTAACCGCGGGTGCTGTACCGGGTTCGCGCTCCCGAACGAGAGTGTCTTGAAGAGGTAGCTGAACTCCTCATATGACAGGTTGTTGAGGAAGATTGGCTCAACGGTTCCTAGTCGTTCTGTACTTTTAAGCCGGCTGATGATGATCACCTTGCTTCCACTGTCCATGCTTGTTGCAACGGATGAACAGAACTTGGCCCAATCCTCCTCGTCGACATCTGGAACAAGCTCAACAACCACCAGTATCTTGCCTCGCAAGAGGCTACGATCATGGTCTGCGAATCTAGAGAAGGAATCCCCATTCAGGTGCAGAACCGAAGAGAAGTGTGAGCGGACCCTCTCGTCCTTGCATACATGGGCGACCAGGGTCCTCTTCCCGGCCGTAGGAGCACCGATGACCGGGAGAACAGCAGGCGCGTCACCAGGAGAGCCATGCTGTAGCACGAAGTTCAGGAGCTTCTGCTTCTCAGCATGTCGTCCGAACATGATGTTGTCATTGTACAGATACGCATCGTATGGTCGACGCAGCATACGGTCGCACCCACCCAGAAGAACAACAAACTCCGTCATGCCAGCGACTACATCCTCCAAGCTCTCCAACGCGCCCTGCACGTCGACGAGGGATGTGGCCTTGTTCTTTCTAGCACTTCCATGAACCATGCAAAAACGTTTGTGAGGAGATGGATTGTGAACCACCCCCTCCTCCATGGACTCTTCGAGTGAGATGTACCTGGACGCACCTAGTGTCCAGTAGCCTCGGTACATGGCGTCCGCGAGCATGCTGAGCTGTGCCAACATCCCGGAGTTGGTGATGTATCGCCCATCCGCCTCCTCGACGACCGTGTGAGCTCTCAGGAGCAGCAGCTGCAGCTTCTTGAGCTGCTTCTCTTCCCACTGTGCCCGGCAGCTAGAGTGGAGGTACCTGTTGGCGAGGAAGGAAACGAATCGGCTCACGAGTTCACCTGCTACTGCAGATATAGCAAGCTCCATCTTCAGTTCTCCGACCGACCGAAGGGTGCCAATTAACCAGGGAATCGAATAGAGGGCAGGAAAAGGAGGTGGTGGTAATTGCAGGCTGGCCGTGTTTCCTGTTCCTCTACCTGTAAAACGTTTGTACACTACTCTTTGTAGGTTTAGCGTTATTGACCTGTACGTCAATGGCCGTAGGTGCTGAAAAATATTGGTTAGGTATGGACTACTCCGCCTCTAGCCTATGAAGATTACATGCTGATCTCAGCTTATCTTTTCACACATCATGGAAAAATCATAGTGACTTCCTGACTGGGGAACTCCTTGTCAGTAGTATGGACGACCAGGGAACTCCTTGTCCAGCAAACTTTTGAGATGGGACAATGACAAGGGTCATACTTGTCTATGTTCTTCTCTCTCTAGGAAGGCTTGTTACGGCAATATGGCCTGTTTAAAATAGGTATAAGAAATGGAAATACAAATACAAGGGCATAAAAGTCATCAGGAAAGGTTGCCACCGCCAATTAAAATGCCCTTAATTACCAGCTAACTAAGTCAGGCAACGAAATTTTTATGAACTTTACTACTAGTGGTAAGGAAGGGCAAGATTTTTCAGGCGGGGTAAACAATGTCACAGGTCGTAACTACAAGATAAAAGGAAGTGTAATTTACTCTCTTTTTTATCGACACGTCTTCAAAAGAAACTAAGCAAGTTGGAAATGAAGATAGCGACAATTGAATGGTGATAGCGACAAGTGACATTTACCTTAGGCGGACGGCGGTGTGGACAATCGAGTGCAATCGCTTGGCGAAGAAGACCTTGATGAATTGCATCTAGCTTGCCGAAAGCTCAGGAGGTTGACTAGAAAATTTCATCACCTGTCATAGTTGTTCCTTTAGCTATGATGGAGCAGCTGTCCATCATAGTTTGTCCATCTCACCTCCCCAACAGGATGGTTTGTTCACACAGCAAGAAAAATATCTGCTCACCTGTCACTATAAAACAGGTTCTTGTCCCAGACATCAACTGTGAACGTGAGACTCTGACCAGGGGAGTTTATTGACTGAAACATAGGTGGCAATATAGAATAATACCAATGACTTGTACTGTCCATATGTAAACTGCATCTTGGCCTCCTACACCACCTAGCTTAGAGCATCTAAAGATGGGTCTTGCCATATCAGCTATCACAGGCGATCTGGCTAATCGAATCATCTCTTTTCTGATGGCCAAGTATACGGTTCACGTATGCTCGGAGGAGAAGGTGGAGAGGCTACAACAACTCTTGCTGAGAATTGGCATGGTCGTCGAGGAGGCGGACTCACGATACATCACCATGCTCATACAGCTGAAGACGCTGGTGGCAGCCATGTACCAAGGCCACCATGTGCTTGATACCATCAAGTACAGGAAACATAAGGAATTGATATGTGACTCATCGGCACTATCTATTCCCACTCCTAACAAACGTACACGCACACTCGTCAGTAGTGCATCACACAAGGTTTTCAACTCAGGGCTAATAAGAACTCTGCAAAACCTAGAGGCCGGTGTTGCTAACATGGCGGAGTTTGTCATCCTTTTGGGCGGATGCGAGCGCATCTCCCGTAGACCCTATGATGCATATCTTTACATCGACAACTTCATGTTTGGCCGCCATGTCGAGAAGCAGCAGATCATCAGGTTCTTGCTGCACCACAACACCCCAGGTTCTCTGGCCGTGCTTCCAATCATTGGTGATGCTGGAGTTGGGAACAAAACTCTTGTCACCCATGTATGCGATGTTGAGAGAGTGCGTTCTCACTTTTCTATGATTTTGCACCTGAATGGAGATGATCTTTTCAGAATTACAGACCATGAAAGACTATCAGGGAGGATATTAGTAGTTGTTGAGTTTGCTTCAGATGTAGATGAAGATGACTGGACAACGTTCTATCATTTTGTTACGAATATGGAGAGGAAGTAAAGTGATAATCTTGGGTCAAAGCGCAGGCTTGGAGAAGTTTGGAACCATCAAGCCTGTTTCTCTGAACTCCCTGGCATTCGATGAGTACATGTACCTATTCAAGACACTCGCATTCGGAAGTACAAACCCGGCAGACTACCCGCGGCTAGCAGCGATGGTGGAAGAGTTCGCCACGGTGTTGGGAGGGTCATTTATCGCAGCGAATGGCTTGCAGATGCACTGCGGAAAAACTCGAGTGCTCATTTCTGGCTGTACAGGTTGAAGGGTGCCAGAGACTCTGTCAATAAGAACATCTCTTGTTTTGGTACCCACCCGCAGGTGCTTCTTAGTCGAGGCCAACTGGTACACCTAATCGGCCGCTACATTTTAACTCCTGCTGCTCCATCAGGCATTGTAAACTCTGCTATTGGTATGGCTAATGTTCCAGAGGAGCAGGGTCTACCTAGGATTATGTTTGGGGACCTAATAGCAGCAGCAGGTCACGCTGTCTTACCCAAAGGAGATTTTAGGCTAATTTCATGGGAATCAAGGCTGCCGCCTTACACTTCATTTTCTCACTTGGTGCACGCTGTGCCGAGTTGCGTCCATGACAAGCCTGAAACATCCTTGTCAGGGAAGAAGCGTCCAGGTCTATTTACCTACGTTTTTTTTCCAACTAGGCTCAACCCCTTTCCATTAATTTCGCAATCAACGGAAATACTACATCAGTCTGTATCCACTTTGTCTTAGAGACCAAACCACTAACCAAGGTTGTCAGAATCGCGATTTTGAATCGGATCGGAGCTCTGATGGTAAGATCGCAAATCGTAGAATCTTCACTATCAGGATCGTAGAAACGTAGATTCTATGAACTAAAATCGTAGAATCATAGGGGTTAGTTTGGATCGTAAAGTCGTAGAATCGTATAACAAAATCGCGATTCTGACAACCTTGCCACTAACCACTAACAGAATGGAAGATACCGCCTCCTGTTTTTTGAGAGCTAATGAAACTAAAAAGGGGGGAGCGAGTTGGTGTATCATCAGGAAACCCACCGCAGGACGATCCTGGAACGGACCATCCGCCATGGGGCAAAAACCTGATGACACTCACAAGCCACAGCCCAACGAAACAAAAGACCCAGGATAAGATATGTTGGTAAACGTCTGCGACTAAGCGAACTACTGCCAGAAGACATAAACCCAGCGGGCATCAAACCCCAGTGGGGAACAACGAGCAAAAGGATCGAGCGCTGAACTTCTAGCCAATCTGGATCCCATCTCTGTCTCCTAAGAGTGGCCTGCCTCGAGGATGAGATCTGTCCACCAGCGCAGCAGCAGCGTGAGCCAACCTCTTCACTCCAACTTGGAGCTTCACCTTTTCATCTTCCTTTAGCAAACCTGCCCAATACATCAGAAACGAGCAGGCGGTGAAAACAGCCTCCAGAGGAGAACGAACAACATGGTTATCAAACGTAACTTTATTGCGGAGGGTCCAAATCCCCCATCATATTGCAGCAATAATCATCATGTAAAAAAGCTTCCCGCCCGGAAAAAACTTATAAAGCCAAGCGAAGCTCTGCCAGAGAGAACGAGGACAGCAGGATGCTCCAGCCGTCATGCCCAACACTCCCCAGACCGAACGAGCAAGCGAGCAAGTAAAAAACAAATGATTTGCTGTCTCAACGTCAGTACAGAAGGAACACATGGGGTTTCCAGACCAGTTCCTGATACGCATATTATCCCGAGTAAGAACTGCATTCTGAAACAGCTGCCAAAGGAAGATTTTAATTTTCAGCGGGATAGGTGCTTTCCACACCATCTTATAGTTAGGGCATGATAAATTCCTTTCCAATCATTCATATAAGGATTTAGTAGTAAATTTCCCTTTGCTGCCAAGGCCCCATAGAATCTTATCTGGGGAGTCGTTCAACGACAGTTTTTTTAGCTTCCATAACCATCCAAGCCCACTGCTCGCCCAACTCCCCAACTAGGCTACGCCTAAAGCCAAGCTCATAATTTTTCGCCGCCCAGGAAGCAACAGTGCATTCCTGTTCCTGACATATACTAAAAATATACTAAAAAGATCAGGAAAGCGGTCTTTCAAAGTAGTATTCTCAACCCAAGGATCATACCAGACTCTGGCAAGGTTCCCACTTTCAATCTTAATTTTTCTACCCGCCATATATGAATCCTTGACCTTCATAATCGCTTTCCAGCAGGGGGAGTCCGAAAAACGGCTCCGAATGCTAGCTACTGTTTTGTTTCTGAAGTATCTTGCTCTTACTATACGCTGCCATAACCCATCGCTCGTTTCTAATTTCCACCACCACTTAGCGAGCAGGGCAATATTTTTCTTATGAAGATCTTTAATCCCTAGTCCCCCAATTTTCTTCGATCGACAAATTCTTGTCCACTTAACCATATGATACCCACGTTTCTTATTCTTTCTCCTCCAAAAGAAGCGTCTGCGATGTTTATCCAACTTTTCAATGAAAGTTTTGTTGAAGAGGAACATTGACATAAGGAAAGAGGGAATTCCATCCAAACTGGACCCTAACAAAGTCAATCTGGCTCCAGAAGATGCCGCATAAGCTACCCAGGCATCGAGCTTTTTGACCATTTTACCATCAAGGAAATCGAGATCAGCGTTTCTAAGAGTAGAGTAAGTAACAGGGACTCCCAGATATTTCATAGGAAGTATGCCCCCTTGACACCCAAACATGTTGGTATATACCAAATCAGTGTCATTATCCCCCCCCCCCCCCCGATGCTAAATATCTCACTCTTCTCAAAGTTGATCTTAAGCCCAGACTTAAATTCGAAGAGATACAGCAAGAGTTTGATATTAACAGCTTTGTCAACATCATGTTCAAAACAAAGCACCGTGTAGTCCGCGTATTGTAGAATGCCAACACCATTCTCAATATCAGCGGCTAACCCTTTAATGAGACCATTTTTTTGAGCTGTAAGAACCATTTTGGTTAGGCAATCAACCGCAATATTGAACAGGAAAGGGGAGTGAGGATCCCCCTGTCTCACCCCCTTAGCACTTTGAATGTAAGGTCCCACCTCGTCATTAATCTTGACACTAACCGTGCCATTTTTTAGGATTTGAGATACACATCCACACCATTTAGAGCTAAATCCATGCTTCCTATGACAATCAAGCAAAAAGTCCCAATTGACTTTGTCATATGCTTTCTCGAAATCAAGTTTAAGAATCACTCCCACTTGTTTTTTGAGGTGGGTATAATGTAGAACCTCATGTAGCGATAGGATCCCATCCACTATGTGTCTCCCCTTAATAAAAGCATTCTGTTGAATACTGAACAATTTATGGGCATATTTGCTAGCTCTAATATCCATGGCTTTAGTGAGTAGCTTGTAAGGGCAACGTAATAGACAAATGGGCCTATACTGCTGGATTTTATTAGCATCAGTCAACTTAGGCAGCAAGGTTATGATACCATAATTAAGTCGTTGAACATCTAACTTGCCTTCATGAAACCATTCAAATAGGCATAGGAGATCACGGACTACTACATCCCAGCAGTGTTGATAAAATTCAACAGGGATATCGTCTGGGCCAGGGGCACGGTTAGATTTCATTTCAAATAAGGCTTTTTTGATCTCTTCCAATGAGAAAGGTCGAGTCAAGTCCTCATTGTCATCAGGAGTAATCATCTCATCCTGAGACCACAATGTTGCATATATCTGACAAATACTGCCAGGAGCTGGACCAAACAAGGTTTTATAGTATTCAGTAGCATGGGCAAGTAGGTTTTTAGTGCCTTCAATAATAGTGGACCCACACTCCAGGGAGATCATGGAGTTTTTCCTACGACGGCCATTAGCTACTTTATGGAAAAAGTCAGTGTTATTGTCTCCTTTCAACAACCACCTCTCATTAGAAAATTGATGCCAGTGAAGTTCTTCTTCAACATACATATTATTAAGCTCTACTAGATTTTCCAACTTCCTAGTATATGCCTCCCCGCTTAAACCATCAGCCTCCTCCAGATTTTCAAGCTCCTGCAGTTCGAGCTTGATGATATTCTTCCTGATCTTATTATGACCAAACAAATTGGACCCCCAACCCTTAAAAAATTTCTTAATTCTCTTAAGCTTAATATTCAAGGAGTCAATGGGGTTTATAGTGTAAACTGGCCTAGACCAAATATCATCAACCAGAGGAAGGAAGTCTGGGTTACTGAGCCAGGCATTATCGAACTTAAAACACCTATTACCTGGTGCTCTAGAGGAAGCTCTCCCACCATCCACCAACAAGGGATTATGATCTGATATCTCCTTGACCAGTTTATGCACAGAAACGAGAGGGTATAAATCCTCCCAATCAGGGGACATGAGAACTCTATCCAATTTTTCCAAAGTTGGGTTATCTTGTTTATTGGACCAGGTATAGCAACCACCAGTCATATAGATCTCTCTCAACCCAAGCAAATGAATAACAGAATTAAACACCTCCGAGAAGTGGGACATAGATGTTTTTTTGTTTTTCTCCCCGCTATGTCGAATGATGTTAAAGTCTCCCCCGACCAGATAAGGGATATTAATGTTATGACACATGGATGACAGTTCAGCAATGAACTCGGGTTTCTACTCATCATGTGCAGCACCATATATAGTCATCAAGGCCCAGCTACAGTTTTTGTTCTTATCGAACAAGTTCAACTGTAGGATGTATTTACCACACTTGGTCATAAGGATATCAAATTTTTCCTTATTTAGACCACAAAGAATGCCACCAGATTTCCCCCTAGAAGGAATCCACTCCCAATGAAACTTTTGGTTCGGATCAATTTGTCTAAAAAAGGCAGGATTATAAGACTTCTTCATAGTCTCCTGAAGTCCAATAAAATCTAAATTGTAACGCCCCGAGACCGATGTGCCAGGTGTCGTTCAGTTATTCGTTGTTGTTGCATTGTCTTTGCTTGCGTGTCATGCATTGCATATCATGTCATCATGCGCATTTCATTTGCATACGTGTTCGTCTCATGCATCCGAACTTTTTCCCCGTTGTCCGTTTTGCAATCCGGCGCTTCGTTCTCCTCCGGTGGTCATTTCTACCTTTCTTTTGTGTGTGGGCATTAAACATTTCCGGATTGGACCGAGTCTTGCCAAGCGGCCTTGGTTTACTACCGGTAGACCGCCTGTCAAGTTTCGTACCATTTGGACTG
>NW_024115533.1:0-10933 GCF_003073215.2 Triticum urartu
CGCGGTAGCCATTTCCCTTTCCCTTTAAACTCAGGGGGGGCTCCTGCCACTGGTACAGGAAGCCATGACCCGGAGTGGAGAATCCATGGGATGCGAGACCAAGTCAGTAACGTCTACCTGGTGACGTCTCCGGGCGAGGAGCTTCGGGTGCTCCCCAAACAGGGATAAGTTCCTCTCGACTACCCTTCTCAGCCCGCTCAGGATGCAGAGCCAAAAATGGACGCTGAGGTTCCTCCTCATGATGTCCGCAAACGGATTTGCAGTGCCGATTGACCATTCGGGTTGGAATTCCCTGACCAGCTCGTCTGCTATCCGCGCTAACCGTGGGTGCTGTGCCGGGTTCACACTCCCGAATGCTAGTGTCTTGAATAGGTAGCTGAACTCCTCGTATGACAGGGTTTTGAGGAAGATTGGCTCAACGGTTCCGAGTCGCTCTGAATTTTTAAGGTGGCTGATGATGATCACCTTGCTTCCATTATCCATGCTTGTTGCTACGGCTAAACAGAACTTGGCCCAATCCTCCTCGTCAACATCTGAAACAAGCTCAACAACCACCAGTATCTTGCCTGGCAAGAGGCTACGATCATGGTCTGTCAGGCTACTAAAGGAATCACCATTCAGGTGCAGGATCAAAGAGAAGTGTGAGCGGACCCTCTCGTCCTTGCATACATGGGCGACCAGAGTCCTCTTCCCGACCATTGGACCACCGATGATGGGAAGGATAGCCGGCGCACCGCCACCAGGAGAGTTGTGCCACAACATGAAGTTCAGGAGCTTTTGCTTCTCGGCGTGACGTCCGAACATGATGTTGTCGTTGTATAGATACGCATCGTATGGTCGACGCAGCATACGGTCGCATCCACCCAAAAGAACAACAAACTCCGTCATGCCAGCGATTACATCCTCCAAGCTCTCCAACGCACCCTGCAAGTCAACGGGGTATGTGGCCTTGTTCTTTCTAGCACTTCCATGAACCATGCGAAAACGTTTGGGAGCAGATGGATTGCAAACCTCCCCCTCCTCCTCAATGGACTCTTCGAGTGAAATGTACCTGGACGCACCTAGTGCCCAGTAGCCTCGGTACATGGCGTCCGCAAGCATACTGAGCTGCACCAGCATCCCGGAGTTGGTGATGTACCGCCCGTCTGCCTCCTCGATGACCGTGTGAGCTCTCAGGAGCAGCTGCTGCAGCCTCTTCAGCTGCTTCTCTTCCGAGTATTCATGGCTCGAGTGGTACTTGTTGGCAAGGAAGGAGATGAATCGGCTCATGAGTTCACCTGTTACTGCAGATATGGCAAGCTCCATCTTCAAATCCTCCAATGGAAAGGTGCTAACTAAGAAGGAGGGGGGGGGGGGGGGGGGGGGGGGGGGGGACGGAGGCGCCGGCGGCGAGGCGTGGAGGGGGCGGAGTTGGGAAGCAGGTGGAAATTGCAGACTCCTGGGTTTAAATTGCCCTGCACGTCAATGGCTGGGGGTGTTGCACCTATAGAGAGACATTTTTTTAGGACACACAGAGAGACTTTTCATTGCCATTTGTGGTGTGAATTAATCCACACATAACTTGTGGATACGATTCCACGTGGATATAGACTAGTCCTGACTCCTGGAAGGGCACCTTTCATGCGCCACGGAAAGATGATGGTGAAATCTAGTTTTCGCTTTGCTCAGCAAACTTTTGTGTGGACGAACTGAGGAAATCCTTGTCCAGCAAACTTTTGTGATTGATGAGCCTAATGAGGAGTGTCATACTTGTGCAAGACATGTTATTCTCTCTTCAGGAAGGCTTGTTATGGTAATTTCGATTAAGTAAAATAGGTGTAAGAAATGAAAATGCAAGGGCACAAAAGTCCATCCCCAAAGGTTGCCTCAGTCAACCAAATGCCCTTAATTACCAGCTAACTAAGTCAGTCAACAAAAATTCCATTGCCTTTGCTAATAACTAATGGTAAGAAGAAAGGGCAAGAAACTAAGTAAGTTGGAAATAAAAGGAAGTGAGATTACTCGCTTTTTTCTCGACGCGCCTTCAAAATGAACTAATTAAGTAAGCTGGAAATAAAGATAGCAACAATTGAATGTATTACCTTCAAAAGGCGGGCCGCAGTTTGGACAGCACCTTGACGAATTGCATACAGCTAGCTGAAAGCTCAGGATCTTGACTAGAAAGTTTCCTCCCAGGCCATAGTCGTCCTTTTAACTGTGATGGAGCAGCTAGCAGCCGTAGCCTCAGAAGATTGACTAGAAAATTTGTTCCCACAGCAGGAAAATATCAGCTCACCTGTCACTATTAAACAGGTTCCTGATTGGCGTCGGAACCAACACAAAAAGCAAAAGAGAGAGCCAACATCAAGCATTGAAATTTCTTGCAGCATTCTTCCAAGATGGGGAACAGCACCGCTGACCTGACCTGATTGGCGCGGGAGGCTGGCTAGGCTTGCTCACATCGTCAGCTGTCCTGAGAACCAGTCTAGGCCTCACGGCCATTTCGTCGAACAACACCCAGGCTGGGTACCCGTGTTGGCCTCACAGCCATTTCATCGAACAATTTCTGGGCACCAGTGCGGCGCAACCTTCTGCCCAGCATGGTGGCCTCATGGAGAGAGAGAATAAGTGACAAACGTCGGAGGACAGAAGACAGTGGCCATGACGAAATTTGAGCTGAGGGCTTGACCTGTGACGCACTGTATAGTGAGAATCGCGGTGTAGCAATGATGGTGTGGTGCAGAGACAAAACAGAGCCGCTGAAATTACTTGCAGCTGCCAAAATTAGGGGCGAGGCGACTATGCCTCAGACGACTGTTGGCATGTTCAGACACCTTTTTTTTTCCTTTTCCATCGGATTATCATCCAACGGTGGAAACAAGCTCCAGATTGCTCAAACCCAGCCTAATTTTCTGTAAACCAAAACAAAACAGCAATAAAATAATATTAATTAATTAATTAAAACAGAAGTTTTTCTAAAATAGAATGAATTAATACATTTGACTTTCTTTTGAAGACGCTCCATCAACCCTCCAATTCCACGTTGATCTTTTCTTGTACCATAGAAAACATATTTTTTTTTAGAAAAGGAGGCATATGCCCGACTTTAGCGAACCAAACCCCTTTAGGTTTTACAAGTTCGAGAGAGAACAAATAAAAAGGATCCGGCTCAACAACCACACGAACACATGCACATGATACAAGCCCCGACATGGGGCTTAAGGCTCAAAAGCCGGACAGACCATCCCCAGGACTGTGCCTCTTCTTCGGTTGTAAGAAATGGAAATACAAGGGCATAAAACTACATCTGAAAAGGTCGCCTCAGCCAACCAAATGCCCTTATCAATTTCTAAATTTTACTATCTATTTATGAACTGAGGGAGTGCTAGAGCTGACAACTCTACAGAATCTCTGTAGAAATCGTTGAAATCAAAAGGCCTTACAAAGACAATGCTGGACGCTTCTTCCCAGACAGAAGAGTACTCTGTTCCACCACACCTGGAGCACCATCCCCATTTGGAACAAAATGAACAAATGAAGTGTAAGGCGGCATCCTTGATTCCCATGAAACCACATTAAAATCCCCTTGTGGCCGAAGCCCGGGATCCATCACCAGATCCCCAAGCCTCACCCTCGGCAGTGCTTCCCTCTCCGCCGCAACCTCAGTGCCGCTGCTGCCACGAGCACGGGAAGGCACGACGCGAAGTGGAGGAGCACCAGGATGCAAGACAAAGTCAGTCACATCTACCTGGTGGCGTCTCTGGAGGAGGTCCTTCGGGTGCTCCCCAAACATGGAGAAGTTCCTCTCGACTAGCCTTCTCAGCCTGCTCAGCACACAGAGCCAGAAATGGACGCTCAGGTTCCTCCTCATCACGTCCGCCAAGATATTTGTGGCGACGAGCGACCACTCCGACCGCAACTCTCTGGCAAATTCGTCTGCTATCCGCGCTAGCCGCGGGTGCTGCACCGGGTCCGCGCTCCCAAACGCGAGTGTCTTGAAGAGGTAGCTGAACTCCTCGTACGATAGGCTGTTGAGGAAGATTGGCTCAACGGTTCCAAGTCGCTCCAAACTTTTAAGCCGGCTGATAATGATCACCTTGCTTCCATCGTCCATGCTTGTTGCTATGGTTGAACGGAATTTAGCCCAATCCTCCTCGTCGACTTCTGCAACAAGCTCGACAACCGTCAGTATCTTTCCTGACATGATACCACCATGGTCTGCGATTCTACAGAAGGAATCTCCATTCAGGTGCAGAATCGAAGAGAAGTGTGAGCTGACCCTCTCGTCCTTGCATATATGGGCGACCAGGGTCCTCTTCCCGACCACTGGACCGCCGATGACCGGGAGAACAGCCGGAGCGTCACCAGGAGAGCCATGCTGCAACACAAAGTTCAGGGGCTTCTGCTTCTCAGCGTAGCGTCCGAACATGATGTTGTCGCTGTAAAGGTACGAGTCGTAAGGCCTACGCAGCATACGATCGCATCCGCCCAAGAGAACAACAAGCTCCATCATGCCGGTGATGACATCCTCCAAGCTCTCCACCTCGCCTTGCAAGTCGACAAGGTACATCGACTTGTTCTTCTTAGCGCTGCCATGAACCGTGCGGAGACATTTAGGAGGAGATGAGTTGCGAACTCCCCCCTCCTCCATGGAAGTAGTCTCTGTCTCTTCGAGTGACATGTACCCGAAGGCCCCTAGTGCCCAGTAGCCTCGGTACATGGCGTCCGTGAGCATGCTGAGCTGCGCCAGCATCCCGGGGTTGGTGATGTATCGGCCATCTGCCTCCTGGACGACCGTGCGGGCTCGCAGGAGCAGCCGCTGCAGCTTCTTCACCTGCTTCTCTTCTGACTGTGCTGAGCGGCTAGAGTGGAGGTACCTGTCGGCGACGAAGGAGACGAATCGGCTCACGAGTTCACCAGCTACTGCAGATATGGCAAGCTCCATCTTCAGTTCCTTAGATCAAAAGGGTGCTAATAACTAGGGAGTCCAAGAGAGGGCAGGAGGCGGTGGACATTGCAGAGTGCTGGTTATGTGCTGCCCTTGCACACAGAGTGACTTTTCATTGCCGACAGGGAAAGGGCACGCCAGTTGTGGTGTGAATTACTCCACCTATAGCTTGGGGACACAATTCCACACGGATAGACACTAATCCTGGCTCCTACAAGGGCACCTCATATAATATTTTCATGCGCCACGGAAAAATCATGGTGAATTAATTTGAGTCTTCGCTTTGCTCAACAAGTCTGTACTCTGTGTAGTAGAGACGAACTGGGGAACTCCTTGTTCAGCAAACTTTTAAAGTTTTAATACAGCTTCCTTTGTTCATACAGCAAGAAGAATATCCGCACAATCCTTACTAGTGCAGCACACAAAGTTTTCAACCTGGAACTAGAAAGGGCACTGCAAGAATTAGAGGCTGCTGTTGTGGATGCAAGCGCATCTCCCGTAAGACCCTATGACATGTATCTTTACATCGACAACTTCATGTTTGGTAGGCACGTCAAGAAGCAGCAGATCATGAGATTCTTGCTGCAGCACGACACCCCTGGTTCTCCGGGTGTGCTTGCAGTGGTAACGCCGGAGTCGGGAAGAAAACTCTTATCGCCAATGTATGCGATGATGAGAGGGTGCGGTCTCACTTTTCTATGATTTTGTACCTGAATGGAGATGACCTTTTCAGAGAGACAAATCACGAAAGACTGCCAAGGAGGACACTGGTAGTCATTGAGTTTGGTTCAGACGTAGATGAAGATGACTGGACAACGTCTACCATTCCATCATGAACATGGACAGAGGAAGCAAGGTGATAATCTTGGGTTGAAGCTCAGGCTTGGAGAAATTTGGAACCGTCAAGCATGTTTCTCTGAACTCCCTGGTTCGAAGAGTACATGTACCTGTTCAAGACACTCGCATTCGGAAGCGCGAACCCGGCAGACCACCCACGATTAGCAGCGATGTTGGAAGAGTTCACCATGGTGTTGGGAGGGTCACTCATCTCAGCAAACGTGCTCGCGGAAGTACTGAGGAAAAACCTGAGTGCCTATTTCTTGCTGTACAGGTTGAACTGTGCCAAGGACTCTGCCAATAAGAAACATCTCTTGTTTTGGCGCGCAATAAGGAATTGCTATGTGACTCGTCCACACTATTTATTTTCACTTCTAACAAACGTTTTTGCACAATCCTTACTAGTGCAGCACACAAGGTTTTCAACCTGGAACTAGAAAGGGCACTGCAAGACTGGGAGGCTGGTGTTGCTAACATGGCGGATGCGAGTGCATCTCCTGTAAACCCTATGACATGTATCTTTACATTGACAACTTCATGTTTGGTAGGCACGTCGAGAAGCAGCAGATCATGAGATTCTTGCTGCCAGGGTGCTGGCAGTCATTGGCAACGCCAGAATCGGGAAGAAACTCTTATCAACCATGTATGCAATGATGAGAGTGTGCGGTCTCACTTTTCTATGATTTTGCACCTGAATGGAGATGACCTTTTCAGAGAGACGGATCACCAAAGACTGCCAGGGAGGACACTGGTAGTCATTGGGTGGCAATATGGAAGTTTTAATTTGTCTAGACCATCAGAACGTGTTGGTCTCTCTTCAGGAATGCTTGCTATGCCAATATATGGCCTGAATAAAATGGGTATAAGAAATGAAAATGCCAGTGCATAGAAGTCCATCAGAAAATGGTTAGTCCAGCCAACCAAATGCCACTAATTACCAACTAACCAAGTGAGAGCACATGTGCTAAGCAAGTCAGGCAACAAAAGTTGTATGGCGTACGTTGCTACTTGCCAGTTTCTAGCCGTATCTAATCAGCAGAGAGAACCAACGCAAGAACACAGCATTCTTGCAAGACGGGGAACCGTACCGTATGCGGACCTCGGTGGCGGTGCAGGCCAGCAGGCTCACAGCGTCGGCTCTGGCCTCAGGGTCATTTCATCGAACACCTTCGGAGCGCCAGACCAGAGCGCCGCCACCTTCCCCCCAGCATCCTGCCTGGCTGAAGAGAGAATGAAGGTGTACCGGCTCGGACGCCTCAATCTTGTGGTGCGCTCTCTCGCCGCGACGCCGATGATCTACGCCTTCTCCGCACCGGCGTTCGCCCTGTTCGACGATCTTCGCCGGGAGACTTCGTTCGGGTCGGCAGAGAGAGTGAACGCACGTCTAACATATTCTTGTCATCAAGCGTTTTATCGATTTCTCTGCAGATCGATGCGTAAACTAATGGTTTATTTCTTCAGGGTTTTTTTTTTCTCGGGTAAATTTCTCCTTTTACCCTTTGTCGTGACCTTGTGGCATTTGTTGTCTCCCTTTTTTTTGTTATTCAAACAAAATTATTATCGTATTTTACATTCTACTCCCTTCGTCTCATATTAATTGTCGTTGAAACAAATATATCAGTGACATTTAATATGGAATAGAGGATCACTATGACGTACATGCCTGCACACACATATATTTATCCCTATAAATGCACATCTTGTGGTGCGCTCTCTCGCCGCGACGCCGATGATCTACGCCTTCTCCGCACCGGCGTTCGCCCTGTTCGACGATCTTCGCCGGGAGACTTCGTTCGGGTCGGCAGAGAGAGTGAACGCACGTCTAACATATTCTTGTCATCAAGCGTTTTATCGATTTCTCTGCAGATCGATGCGTAAACTAATGGTTTATTTCTTCAGGGTTTTTTTTTTCTCGGGTAAATTTCTCCTTTTACCCTTTGTCGTGACCTTGTGGCATTTGTTGTCTCCCTTTTTTTTGTTATTCAAACAAAATTATTATCGTATTTTACATTCTACTCCCTTCGTCTCATATTAATTGTCGTTGAAACAAATATATCAGTGACATTTAATATGGAATAGAGGATCACTATGACGTACATGCCTGCACACACATATATTTATCCCTATAAATGCACACATCCACATCTTATTTGTGAGCAGCTCCGAGATACTAAACCGGCACAACATCTTAAGATGATGAAGTCGTTGTAGACACCTTTGTACTTGATGGGAGCGTCTCTTTTCATTTAACGAACATCGTCGAAAAGTTTAAAATATATCTAGAAAAATACGAGCATGATGCTAAGCTTAGCACTTGAACAAGGAACGTAATCACTTGAGCTACGGCCAGTTCGCGATTTTACATTCTACTATATACTAGTTGTGGCATTGTCCAGCTTTCACTTTATATTGTTATTGTTTTCAAACTAAAAATCTATATCCATCTGCTAGGAACAAGTGTTGGTTATGTATTCATGAGGTGTTAGATAGAATATACAATTGCATTGAATTCTTTGAAACTGAATCGTTGTCGAATTTGCACAACTTAGAGAAAACTATAGCCGCCTCTCGAATCGCTCTTGGGCAACTGCGAAGGCACCATTGCCTCCTAAAAAAGTTCCTGCACGGCCACCAAACCCTACCGTTGTCGCTAGAGAAGGTCGGTCCATAGGAGGCAACGACGGTGGGGTGTGCCCACCACACACACATACTCTTTGTCTCTACCCCTCCCTCTTTCTCTGGCCATCCTCGACCCTAGCCATTCACAGCTCACTTGTCACAAACACATTCCTCCCATTGTGTGACCGGTGCTTGAAGTTTGCCAGATGCGTGCGCCCGCTTTCCACCATATCCGCGTACACTCGGTGACCGTCGCGACTCGGGACTGCTAACACGGTAGTGGTCTGGCGACTGCTGCCTAGCCATCTTGACCTTCCATCGAACTGCGGTGACATGGTTGTTAGGGGGCGCCCCTCAAAATATGCGCATGCACCTTACTGGTGCTAAGGTGTCGTCTGCATACATGAGAGCATGGTTAATAGTATAGCCAATAACCGACTACATAAAGTTGTCACGTCATCTATAGTAAACCTAATATTCAACATATACAATAGCTAGTTACAAAGAAGTACTACTTTATTAACTAGATGATGCCCCGCACGTTGCTGCGGGAACTCTTTGTCCTACCTACGTGATAATACATAACTTGAATAACTTTGTGTGCATAATGGATATATGATACTTTTTGTGTGTATTATGTGAATCTTGTTGTAAATCAATCTTCTGCATTTTAGTACATAGGTGCCAAATATAGCCAAGTAGTTGTTACATAAGTTCATACCGGCAAGTGTAATAACAAATACTGGTATTTGCACGTAAACATAATATGAGATAACAGATAGTGGAAATGAAGGTCTAGAGAAATTGACAGTACCGGGTCGTTGTCTTTGTTAAACAAAGAAAATCTACGATAGCTTATATAGCTGATCATTAGTGAGAACTGCTACTTCCTCTTTCGAAATGAAAAAGGGGTTGTTCTGAGGCAAAGCTAATGCAAATAGTAGTGGCTGGCATTTAGTAGGAAGGAATGATAGTGTCCTCAGGCTTCATCTTGCAAATGATAGTAGAGAAAGCTAGACAAAAAATATTAGAATGAGCTATAATTAATCAGAGGACTATGCAAGCTATACATCAAATAGATGGAATACCGTGATTGGACACAAATCAGTAACATTGTGAGTGTAGATAGCGAAGATAGCACTTCACAACGGAGAGATCCAATTGATATTGCAAATGACGAAGATGGAAGAAGGAGCCTGCAAGAAACAATGATTGTAAGTGCCAGCAACATATTTGTCACCTGCTACTTGAGCAGGAAAAGGGTGATACATAGATGGAGAGAGGAAAATGGAATTTTCAAGCATTAAGGCAATCAGAAAGTGTACTACCGAAAATTAAAATGTATAGTGGAAATAACACCTCCTGATCTATCAAATGCTTAATTGAAAAACTAATGGCACTACTGGTTTTGATTCAGGGCTTCAAAACCTGTGTGGAACCATTTACTAAGCACCATGTGTACTAATTTAGATAACACAATTTGACAAATATCCAAAAGAGCAAACTGTCTAGATGGAGTGTTTGTTTCTGCTATGCAACATCAAGTACGATGAAGAAAAAAAGGTTATCTACCAAGGTTAGTACCTTTCTTTCCTTGGTTCCCAACGGTGGTATATATCTCCTAGAACAAACAAAGATAATTCATTGTTTTACCTGAAAAGTGATAAAGGCCATCTGTAAAGGTAGAATCTGGAAAATTATCTCCCAAGACAGGAAGAAAATGAATACGCGAGGAATCATTATCTAACAAATAGTCCTTTGCATGGCAATGTTTGCGCGTTCTTTCTTCAGTAGGGAATCGCTGGAACAAAAATATTTATTAATAAGGACATTCATGCGTCTATGTGCCTAAGAAATAACAATGTGCAAACCATGAAGGATAACCTCACAATAAATTAGTAAAATAGTAGGGTAGAGTTATGATTTATGAATGGAGCCTTGGATGAATTTGTACATCTCAATATCAATCAGATGGCGTGAGGAAGCTACTACATACATAATGGCACTACTATGAGCGAAAATATACATGCAGGATGCAAAATAAACAGCCAATTTGAGAGATACTTGGCGATTAAGGTAAGAGATATCGGTTCATGGGCGAGGTCATCGGCACCATCGAAGGAAAGGAGATGCGCGCCAGTGGATGGTGATGTAGGTTCCCTGCTCCATGGGGCGGGTGGAGTACAGCTGAGGGCCCGTCTCCGCTAGATTCCGGCCAGAGCAGTGGATCGGCGGCGACGGTGCGCAACGCCATGGGTCGCTGTGCAAGGAGGGGCCGCAAATCCGCCTGGGCAAAGTTTCAGCGTACCTGCATGTGAAGACGATGGTGCTAACGTGCAGGTTCTTCAGGTTCTAGCTTGTGGAGGGCCACCCCGTCAAGTATGGAACCATGGACATCTCTCTCTACAAAGCCGATTAACCTGCAATGACATTAGATCAGATGAGTAGTTCCGGGGCATCATAGCAGGAGAGAGAGAGAGAGAGAGAGAGAGAGAGAGAGAGAGAGAGAGGGGGGAAACACACCGGGGAATACGCCGAATCTTTTGGACC
>NW_024115534.1:0-10202 GCF_003073215.2 Triticum urartu
GCAAGATAAGTACTCATGGCAATCCAGCTGATATGATGACAAAGCCAGTTCCGACCAATAAGTTTGAGCTTTGCTCAGACTTAGTTGGTATTTCTCACTAGTCCTATGGACTTTGACGCACAAGGTATTTAAGCTGATTTGGATGGAGTTATTCACTTTCTTCGACTACTGGAGGGAACTTGGCTCAAGGTGGAGATTGTTAAATTGTGATCCAAATTCTAGTACCGTATTGGACTAGACGTAGTACATACGGTGTGGGCCTTTTGCGTTGGTACCGATGCGTACGAGTACAACTCGTTTACTTGTCCTACAAGAACTCCTATGTGTTGCCCCTCATATATACCCCATGTAGTCGCACCTCAGACGGTCTGTCGTCTCGTGCTTATAATACTCCTCCTCATAATGATCGCATCTTCATGCGTCCGTAGTTTTCTCCCGCAAAGATTTCTACATAAAAATCTATGTGCTCTCGTATCTCTTTTATCTCATTATTATCTAACATATTAGGCCATTCGGCCAGACGATGCCCGATAGGCAATGCAGTCGGCCAGGGCGAAGGGGTACGTACATGGAGTTCGAAGTGCCCATGGATTGTAGGCGCGCACCGATTGATCAGGTGATTACCCTAGCATGAATACATGCATGAAAGGACCCATGTACTGGCCAGGTCGTACGTAATTATAATACACATGTGTCCCAGTGTATGTACATATACATGAATACGTGTCCGGCTTGCCGGTACATAGTATGTCCTGATTACCCAAATACCGGCAAATATGTATGCCCTTGTGGCCAATTACCCGATCGATCAACGGCGTGAATACGTGTCCACCTCGCCGGTACATACGTATGTCCCAAATACCAAAATACCGGCAAATACATACGCACTTCTAGCCAATTACCCGATCGATCAATGGCGTGAATATGTGCCGTCTCGCCGGTATGTACGTATGTCCCGAATATCCAAATACCGGCAAATACGTACGCACTTGTGGCCAGTTACCCGATCGATCAATGGCGTGCTGTGCACTGCTTGGATGCTCATGCGTGTGCAACGGATGGGAAGATAAGCATCAACGCATTTATCTTAAAAACAGCTTCGCGTGAATATCTCTTTCAAAAAGATCAGACCGGCTTCGGCGCCCAGTGTGCCATGCAGTGTCGATGCACCACCCGTCGGCTTCGATGCGGCCAACAGGCCAGTCGGCTTCGCCCTGGCCGACTGCATGCCTATCGGGCATCGCCTGGCCGAATGGGCCTAATCGGCTTACGGTAAGCCGATTGAATCCAATCGGCTATAGGGAAGCCGACGCTGTATTATTTTTGAAAAAAAAAACCAATCTGTGTATTATTTCTTGAATTAATGAAAAAAATTAGCCAACAAATGCGCTCCTTCCTGCACTTTGACGTGTGCCGGTTGGTGCGGTGCGACAATATACCGTGGCACACCAGCTGCTTAGGATGAGACTCACTAGTTAAACTGTCTCATCCGGGAATCGAGTATGTAACTACCTTAACTCCAGCGTCTGCTAAGTTGCAAAACATGTGAAAAATTACTCATAAATGACATGCTCCATCTGTTAATTTGGTTGTTTATTAATCGTCTGTGTCTGAGACGCCGCCCTTCTTTCCCTGGCAAGTAGAACAAAACTTGTGTTCTTGCAGAAAAAAAAACTTGTGTTCTATATTAACCAAAGTTATGTTCATCAGTCAATGACACATGTGCATATATGGTTCTTTGAGTGTGGCGATGACATCACTGTACTCCAGCCATATAAAGGAAAACCACGTGACATTTTAAGATAAGTAAGACAAATATGTTTTACTTTGCAACTGTTCCATTTTGGAAATAGACTACATTATTAAGGCATCTATTTACTTTCAATAGTAAGTGCCATTCTACGCTTTCCAGAGATAACTCACATCATCTCCTGTCATATTCTTGTCCTCGTTGAGTGATTTCATTTTTTTTTCTGCGACGACCTTGAGTGAATTCCTTACTACTCCCTTCTTCCTAGATTATAAAGTGTCCATACATTTTAAGATTCAACCTCGACTATTAATTTGGCCAATAATAAATGAATTATTGCCCTAAAGTTGTAATATAAGAAACTACTTTTGAATACGAATTCAGTGGCATAAATGTTGGGTCACTTGACCCACATTTTATCAAGATTCTTGGACTTATCAACTCAGACACTAATTCCCTATGCCAAAGCTGTCTATTGGTTGCTTTTATTGCGTACGCCCACTCGTATAATATAACATTCCCAGATATGTGTTTAAATATGGATCATTTCAAGGAGTCAAAAAGAGCCAGGATTTTCACTTTATATTAAACCTTAACTATCATGCATACATCTCAAATGCCATGCAAAGCTTAATAGGGCGAATGTTAACTTGAGTTCCTAGCGACAAAGCAAGGACATCGTTTTGCTTTTTGTCTAGTCATCTTAGTGACTTGTCTCACAAGCCTGGTAGAGATACTTACTCGTTACATAGCAAGGCCATGAAGAATTGAAATTAGCAAATAATCCAAAATCAAGCCAAATAATCTTTCCACACTTGTGAATCACAATTTCACCATCACTAATTAACTAACAAATCAATGTTTTGTATTCATGTTTCTGTTATGTTACACAAAGGGTTTGGTGCACGATCTATATTTCTTTTGCTATCCGAGTTGGAAATCAATCAACACTAAGAAGTTTCTCCTTGTTGGTTGAGTTTGTGAGAGGTTGTTTGTCATGATTTCTGGGGTTATTCACTTTGGGGTTGCTCATATGCATATGTGCAATAAATGATACAAACATTGGCAAGCACGGCACACGCGGTAAACTAAATGACCACAATAATTGGCATGTGATGTTTGGTGAAAAAAATTGATATCCTGGCCACACAACACAGTTTCACTTGCTAATCTTCTATACATATCTACTAGTACTAGCTTCCACATGCAGCAGGATCTGGCTCAGTTAAGAAAAAGGGTTTCCCCCCGCTTTGTATTCCAAAGCAACCATCCGATACATCCAACGATAGGTGCTGGGGCGGAAGCAGCACAAGCACACCTAAAAAAACAAAAAGAAACAAATGCCGATAACAGCGGATCGACAAAAACGAAGAAGCCTCGTGACCGCTGCGTCCACCGGAGATCGCCCACCAATCTCCGAGACTCCGAAGCGCCGGTACCAATCAACACCTCCAAGAAGGAACGCGACGATGACGACGCTGCTGCCAAGGGTTTCCCCCGGGATCTGGCTCAGTTGCTAGGGGAGAATGCCAAAATTTAGGATGAGAGCAACAATGAGGACCATGGTGATTGACATAGGCAGTTACATAGCATGATCTAGTAGGGAACGAGATGTATTGGAAACTTGAGTTGGATACAAGTATGAAAATAGATTAATGCATGGAAGAGAAGTAGATCTAACAAAACATAGCCCAATGTGGCGCTATGTTGTCAATTCAATGCATTTCATCCTAGAGTGTTGAGCTGCATATTACATCACTTGGGTACATACCAATTGGTCGAGCTAAGCATGGCTCTGTCTCCGAAGCTGGGAAAGATAGAATGAAAAATATATGTATTCTATCTCTGTTATCCTAAATGGGCTCGTGTGACTTAAAGCATGAGAACACGCCGTTATTAACATCTACTCGTCACCTTGCCGTCTTTGGTTGTTTATAAATCGTGTTTGTCCAAGCCCGCCTTTCTTTCCCCTGAAAGTAGAACAAAACTTTTGTTATATTAACCAAAAGTTACGTTCAACAGTCAATGAGACTTGTGCACATATGGTCCTTTAAGTGTGGCGATGACATCAGTGTCCTCCAACCGTATAAAGGAAAACCACGTAATAGTAAATTAATATAAGCAAGGAAAATATGTTTTACTTTGAAACTACTCCATTTAAAAATAGACTACATTTTAGGCATCTATTTACTTGCAATAGTAAGTGACGTTCTAGGAAATGCCCTTTGGTGGACGGGTGCATTGGTGGACTTAATAAAACATATTTCCACAATGCAAAAGAATAAAAACAATTGTACACACACAAATACACATATAACACGTTCAAGAAAAAAATTCATAACAATATACTTTCATACATGGCATAGACAAAAAAACAAATACATAAATGAAAATGGACCAATCTTTTTTTATTGTTGGGCAGGATTTTTTTTGTGCTGCTTGCAAATCATAATATTTTAAAATGAAATCTCCCAAATCCTTCATGAATATGTACAAGTTTCCATAGTTTTTTTTTAAATTGAAAGTTGGAAGTATGATTTTTGAATCATTTCAAAAAAACAGGAGCCAATGCCCCCGTCTACCAAAAGATCGCTTCCGTGACGTTCTACGCTTTCTAGAGATAACTCACATCATCTCCTATCATATTCTTGTCCTCCTTGAGTGATTTCCTTTTTTTCGACGACCATGAGTGAATTCCTTACTACTCCCTTCTTTCTAGATTATAAAGTGTCCATACATTTTACGATTCAACTTCGACCATTAATTGGCCAGTAACAAATGAATTATTCTCATAAAATTGAAATATACGAAACTTCCTTTTGAATACGAATTCAGTGGCATTACTTTTTGGGTCACTTAACCCACATTTTACTAAAATTATTGCAGTTATAACCTAAGTAAAGATTCCCTATACCAACATCATCTATTGGTTGCTTTTATTGTGTATGCTCATCCCTATAATATGACATCCCGGGTGATGGGTAGCCTGGCCCGAAGCCGTACGTCTGGGCCAGGCTCGGACCTCACTTACCAGCCCACAGCCCGCGACCCGAAGCCCAAGAAAAGCTCGGAGAAACATGATTTATACGCTTTTATATAAATATAGGTACAGTATTATAGTACTAATCCCCGAAAGTAGCAATATTTTTATGTTAAAATGTGAAAATGGGCATTTTGTCGGGCTGCCGGTTCACCTAGGTTGGGCTCGTGCTTGTATTTTGAGGCCGGGCTTTTTGAAACCCGGCCCGGCCTGGAAATGCCCAGGATTAGTTTAAATGGATCATCTCAACGAGTCAAAAAAGAGGCAGGATTGCCACTTTATGTTAAACCTTAACTATTATACATAAATCTGAAATGCCATGCAAAGCTTAGTAGAGTGAATGTTAACTTGAGTGCCTAGTTAGGGCATGTCCAATGCCTGAGCGCTTGCACGAGCGCTTAAGGAAATAAAAGAAAATTTAAACCATGTAGCAGCGGCTGGAGCATTCAGTCCTCCAACCTAATGACCAGTGGCGTAGTTAGGGGGTGGTCAGGGTGGTCTATGGACCACCCTAGAATTTCCCCATAGCTTGTATATAGTGTAGTAAAAATATATTTCTTTATAAATAAATAAAATTATGTAAATATTTATATTGATGGGCCACCCTGGCTTATTGGACTGGTTACGCCACTGCTAATGACAAGGCCAGGCGCTTAATATGGCACACTTCGAGTCCTAGCGCAGAAGGAAAAGAGGTCTAGCACCCGGCGCGAGAAGTTGCGTCGACGCAAGACTGAATCCTGGGCTTAGCTGGGAACAGAAAAAAAAATGGCTGGGATTTTGGGCATAACGGCTGGGGATTTGACCCTAGCGTCCGAGCTAAGCGCCCCCATTGTATGTGCCCTTACAAAGCAGGAATATCGTTTTGCTTTTTGTCTAGCCATCTCAGTGACTTGTCTCACAAGCCTGGTAGAGATACATACTACACATTCATCATCGCAAAAAAAAAGATACATACTACACATTCGTTACGTAGCAAGGCCATGAAGAATTGAAATTAGCAGATAATTCGAAATCAAACCAAGTAGTCTTTTCATACTTATGGATCGCAACTTCACTATCACTAATAACTAACAAATCAGTCTTTTGTATTTATGTTTCTGTTAAGTTACACAAAGGGTTTGGTGGGCGATCTATATTTCTTTTGATACCCGAGATCAAAATCAATCAGCGGTAAGAAGTTTGTCGTTGTTGGTTGAGTTTGTGATAGGTTCTTTGTCACGATTTGCTAGCATTATTTGCTTTGGGGTTGGTCATATGTATATGTGCAATAAATGCTACAAACATTGCCAAGTACGCCCATCCTCTACATAACTTAGATGCACACAGTCAACAAAGTCCTCGCACCAAGCCAAAAAGAAGAAAACGAAATATAAATAACTAAGTTCTGTATAACGCCAAGTCGTAGGTGGCCCAATTCTAAGATCATGCTGCCACCCATGTTGGGTAAAAATATCCTTTGCCGTGGCCTCCAATCGTGTACACACCTCTGTGAACAGGTCTTAATTCTCCACTCGTTATAGAAAGGACCATAAACATAGCATGATCTAGCAGGGAACGGGATGTATTGCAAATTTGAGTCAGAGACAAGTTTGAAAAAAGAATCCTCATAAGAGCAGTAGAACTAGGAAGAACATAGCACAACGTGACTCTATGTTGTCAATTCAATGCATTTTCATCCTAGAGTGTTGAGCTGCATATTTCATCACTCAGGTACATACCGATTGGTCGAGCTAAGCATAGCCCGGTCTCCGACACTTGTAAAGATAGAATGAAAAATAAATGCAGTCTGTTCATGTAATCCTAAATGGAGTCTTGTGACTTCAAAAAATGTTGATAGAAGTACTTTTGACAAAATAAGAGGTGGCTTAATTTGGTGGTTGCATTATTACGCTAGTGAAGTGAACCTTATCTCAATGATACAAACACCATACACTGATCGAGCTTGCATATATTCATCGATGCAACAAAAACAAATGTGATCAAACCAATTTCTTGGTACACAACACGCAAGTCCACATGCATGACAACTACTCCCTCCGTTCATAAATATTTGTTTTTCTAGAGATTTCAACAAATGACTACATACTGAGTAAAATGAGTGAATCTATACTCTACAATATGTCTATATACCTCCATATATAATAGTCTATTTAAAAATCTATAAAAAAAACAAATATTTAGGAACGGAGAGAATATATTAGACGTCGTTGAAGCGTCTCAGGCCTCGACCTCGTCGATGTAGTGCTCCTGGCGTCCCTGGTCGACCAGAACCCCCTGCAGCTTCTTGGCGAAGGTCGCCAACACCTTCCCATGCTCCTCCACCATGACTCGCCGCACCGCCACCGCGACACCGTCCCGGTCAAACGAACCGTCGGTCTCGTCCCTCGCCACCTCCACGCCGATCCCTCTCTCTACCATCGCCCGCGCGATCAAGGGCTGGTCGACGACGAACGGCAGCATCACCAGCGGGATCCCGGAGGAGAGGCTCTCGATGGTGGAGCCCCAGCCACAGTGCGTCAAGAACGTGCCCGTGGCGCAGTGCGCCAGCGCCTCCACCTGCGGCACCCACCCCGTGCAAACCACCCCGCGGTGCCGCGTACGCTCCTCGAACCCGGCTGGCAACAGAAGCTCGTCGTCGTTGCTGGTGCCCGCCGGCTTGCGTAGCGCCCAGAGGAAGTGCACGCCGGCGAGCTCTAGGCCGAGCGCGAGTTCATGGGCGTTCTCTGGCGTCAACGGCGCCTCGCTTCCCAGCGCAACGAAGATGACGGAGTTGGGAGGCTGGTCGTCCAGCCATCGCAGAACCTGCGGACGGACGATGCTGCCTGAGCTGCTCTGCCGGTGGTCTTCTTCAAGGTCGCCGGGTGCCCCCGGTAGAAGGATCCCGGCGGGGACGACGGGCTTCCGGAAGAGATCGGATAGGAGGCCGAACATCCGGGGCTCCAATTCCTCGCAGCACCGGTGTATGATCCGTTCTAAAAAAAAGCTCCGGTGTATGGTGAGGCGGCTGCGCTCCAAGACCTGCCACCAGCGGTCCATGTCGGACACGCCGGATGCGTTGGTACGGAAGGCGTCGGTGATCCACTGGGCCTCGTGGCGGAGGAAGAAGGTGGTGGACGGGAAGGGAATCCACCTGGGTGTCTCGGCGAAGTGCTCCGGCTCCATGCGCGGGTGTGCGGCGTTTGCCCACCGCGGCCCCAGGAAGACCGACAAGGCGGCCTGGGAGGCTGGGAAGTCAGGAACGTGGCGGATGCCACCTTGAGCTGGTCGGCGATGGGCGGGACCCAGTGGTGGCAGAAGTCGTGGACGATCCAGTCGGGCCTCCTACCGGCGGCGAGGAACGCCGCGAGTGGGCCGGCGAGGCCGTCCATGGCCTTCTTGAGGAGCCCGACCTTGTCGGGCGGCAGGTCAGACGTGACCTCGGCGCCCTCCGGCAGCCCATCCACGGCCGGAAGATGCAGCCGCACGAACCGGAGGCGGGCGGGCAGGACCGCCCGGACCGCTGGCGAGATTCCGCGGCGTGGACACGAAGGACACGGTGTGGCCCCTGGCCGCGAGGCGCTTGGAGAGCTCCAGGAACGGGATCATGTGGCCGAACGCCAGCCACGGGAACACCACCACCTCCAGCCCGCCGGCGCCGGCAGCCGCTGCTTCCATTGCCATCTGCTCGCAACGGATCGATGGAGCGAAGTAAAACAGGGAGAGGCTTGGTCTTTGGTGTTGCTGCTGGGCAGTGGGCATAAACTAAATAATGGAGCTCTTGGGGGAAAAGCTATTCTCACATGCATTAATATAGCCCCGTATAGTTGCACTCATTAATGCACGTTGTGTCATGCTGTTCAAGCTTTTCCATCAGTCGGACAGAAACGAGTCGTTGTAAGTACTGTTGATCCAATTATTTTTTGGAAGGTGAAGTTCTCTATACTCTGTCAGTTGCCTTAGCAATAGCGTGACATACTGAGAGTGCATTTGAGCAAGATATTACTTCTAATACTAATTAAACTAAGTACAAGTTGTGAATAATTGATAATGGATGAACTATTTTTGAGTGCAACCATTCACTGCAGGCTTCAAACTGAAGGGGTGTTTTTCTTTATTTAAGAGGACTTGCCTTTTCTTTCAAGACATGATGTCATGTGCATTTCATTCCAAATCTTTTCTGATGTACACTTGAAATAAAAACTGACCTGCATGTCTCGAAAATACATTATAGTAACCAGGTGATGGCTGTGAAGAAGCATTTGAAATAGATGCAAGGAAATGTAATAAATAAACAAGGTTCAAAAGTGATGAACCGATACTTACAATGCAAATAGTGTGATCGTGTTGCCAGGACATAAATAATCCGCCATACTACAATAAAGGTATGTGTGGGAGGTTATCAGGTTAACAAATATTAATAACACCAAATAGATGCTATATACACCTTTCTGGTATTCCAGTGTACTTCTTCCGCTTTACCACCCATCATCAGAACTAACTCCTTGAAAGCCCAATCAAAATATTCTGCAGTCTCGTTTGTAAGAAGTACTCCAGCGAAAATAATACTCTGGAAGTGGTTATTCACTCCAACGAACATCCTAAACGGCATCTTGTATATGTTGGTCTCGTACGTTGTATCGAATGTTACAACATCACCAAAGTGAGAATATAGAGCTCTGCTCGGACCACTTGTCCACATGAGAGACCTTAGATTTTTATTGGCGTCCAGCTGCATTGAGAAAACAAACCTATTGTCCTGAGCTATATTGTCTCTGAAACCCTCAATTGTTTTTCTTACATCATCTTTTAGAGCTTCAGCTGCAATGTCCGAACACAAAGTCCTCAGAGCCTTCTTCATGAATGGAACACCATCCGTTGTACCATAGAAGCTGCCAACTATGCCATTTATTCTGCTAAGGCTAACATTATTCTCACGGAGGTGCCTAACCATAGTTTTGGTAGAATCATCTATGTGTCTATGAGAAAACAAATGCTTCTTCTGGCCACAACTCTCAACCAGATCATGGTTGTGTTGTTCATTGAATATCTTGACATACCATAGTAAATCATTGGACCTAAGCAACCTTAGCCGTGCACGACATCCACATCTGGTGCTGCTGAGCTTTGTCTTCTTATCAATGCCCTGAAATGTCAGACAAATATTTGTTAAGAATAAGAAAGATCTATTTGCGTAAGAGTAATATCGCATAAAGTTTATACCTAGAAACTTTCACTACCAGAAAAACTGGGGTTGCCGACGGCCAAATCTATGCCGACGGCCCCCGTCGGCATCTATGGACCTATGCCGACGGCCAAGGATAGGCCGTAGGCGTAGAATAGTCGTCGGCATACATCCATCTACCCGTCGGCATAGACGAGGCCGTCGGGACCGCCCAAGCTACGCCTACGGGGCCCGCCGACATAGGACAG
>NW_024115535.1:0-10912 GCF_003073215.2 Triticum urartu
AATATTGTCAGGAAAACAACAAGAGCTGACTTGGAAACGAGGGAGAATAGAACCCGGAAGTTAAGCGTGCTCAGGCTGGAGTAGTGAGAGGATGGGTGGCCGTTCAGGAAGTTAGATGATTTGGAATGATGAGGGGTGATTAGAGATTAAAGGTTAAATTAATTCAGAAATTTGAAAATAAAAAAAATCAAAAAAATTCAAAAAATATCATAAAATTTCCTTTAGTACTACCAACCGGGACTAAAGGTGGACCTCCAGACAACGGCCACGTGGAGGGCCTTTAGTCCCGATTCGTACAAGAACCGGGACTAAAGGGGGAGGCTTTAGTAACGACCCTTTAGTCCCGGTTCCAGAACTGGTTCCAGAACTGGGACTAAAGGCCCTTATGAACCGGGACTAAAGGCCCTTTATCTACTAGTGGATGCGCATGACTCCAACCCCTTTGCGACTGCGCCACCTCCCTCTTCCGCTGCCATGGACGATAACCCCGTCCCCTCTCCCACCTCCTCCGACGACGGCGACCATGCTGCCGCCGGCGTCCTCCAGAACACCACCGCCGTCGACCGCCCGAACGCCCTCCTCCCACCTCCGCGCGCCTTCCCGGCATCCGTTCTTCAGACCATCGACATTCGCCACCATGTCTCGTTCACGCTCGATCTCCATGCCGGCAACTACGCGCAGTGGCGCCGCTTCTTCCACACCATCGTGGGCATGTTCGGCATCCGCGACCACATCATCGCCGACGCTGCGCCGGGCCGCCGCGACCCCGAGTGGGTCATGATCGACCACTGCGTAGTTCATTGGCTCTACGCCACGATCTCGCCGGAGCTACTCGACGCCGTCATGCAGCCCGAGGATACGGCGGCCGTGCTTTGGGCCGCGATCGAGGCGATCTTCCACGACAACTAGCTCTCTCGCGCCGTGTACGTCGACGCCGAGTACCACGCCCTCGTGCAGGGCGACCTCTCGATCATGCAGTATTGCACGCGTCTGAAGACGTTCGCCGACCAACTTCGCGATCTCGGCCAGCCCGTCTCTGAGACCCAGCAGCTTTTCAACATGATCCGTGGGCTTGGGCGCCAGTACCACGACGCCATACCTCATCTTACCTCGCGCGTGCCCCTGCCTAGCTTTCTGCAGGCCCGCTCGTTCTTGCTGTTGGAGAAGCACCGTGCTGAGCAGACGGCGCGCATTCAGCACGCCCACACCATGGTGGTCGGGCGTATCACTCTGTCGCCGCCCCTGTCCGCACCCAACGCTGCCCCGCCGGCTGACTCCAGCGCTGGCCGTGGGCGTGTCCGCGACAAGCGTCGTGGCCGTGGCAGTCCCGGGGCGTCTTCCTCGTCTACGCCACCGCCACCCCGTCCGCCTACTCTTCGTGGTCAGGCCCCCGGCACCAACTCTTGGACTGGCCTGGTGCAAGCCTGGCCCATGCCCTGGCGCACGCCCGATGCCGGCGTTCTTGGTCCCCGCCCCGGCACCCCTCCGCAGCAGGACTTCTTCGCCGGGCCGGCCGCGCCCTCGTCCCCCCCCCCATGGGGCCGCTGCACACGGCCCTGCAGGCCGCGTCCACCTCGGCTCTGTCTGCCGGAAGCACCTCAGACTGGTACCTCGACTCCGGCGTGACGGCGCACATGAACGCCAATCCTGGTACCCTCCATTCCCTTTCTCCTCATTCATCCCCTAATCAGATCGTGGTCGGCAACAGCGGTCGTCTCCCGATCACGCACACCGGCCACGGCTCTCTGATCACCACCAATTCTTCGCTTGTTCTTCGCAATGTTTTGCTTTCCCCCTCACTTATCACCAATCTGTTGTCTGTTCGGCAACTTACGCGTGAGAATCCTATTTCTGTCGAGTTTGATGCATTTGGCTTCTCTGTCAAGGACATCCACACCCGCCAAGTGATCCGGCGATGTGATTCCACTGGAGACCTGTACCCCGTCATGCCCTGCGGTGCGCCGTCCTCCTCGCCTCCTTTCGCCGGTGTCGCCTCCGTGGAGTTGTGGCACCAGCGGCTCGGCCATCCTGGAGACGACGCGCTTCGACGGGTTCTGCACCAGTTTCGCTTCACCTGTGCGCCCTCGGCTCCACACACCTGCCACGCCTGCAGGTTGGGCAAGCATGCCCGTCTGCCGTTTTCTTCTTCCCACACTCCTAGTTATTTCCCTTTTCAGCTCTTGCATTTAGATGTTTGGACTTCGCCTGTAGCTAGTGTGTCTAGCTTCATGTACTACCTGGTTGTACTCGACAGTTGCATGCATTATGTTTGGACTTTCCCTTTGCGTCATAAGTCTAATGTGCTCTCTGTTCTTACTGCCTTCTACGCCTACGTTCAGACACAATTCGAGCGCCCTGTTCTTGCCTTTCAAACTGATAATGGCAAGGAATTTGACAGTCTCGCTGTTCGATCGCTCCTCTCCAAGCACGGCACTGTCCTGCGTCTCTCCTGTCCGTACACCAGCCAACAAAATGGCAAGGCCGAGCGCATGCTGCGCACCTTGAATAATAGCGTGCGCTCTCTGCTCTTTCACGCATTTATGCCGGCGCGTTTTTGGGCGGAAGCCCTTGGCACTGCTACTCTCCTCCTCAACTACAAACCATGCACCACTTCCTCGCCACGGTCACCGCATGAACTGCTTCTTGGTACGGCCCCTGACTACTCCACTTTGCGCATGTTCGGTTGCCTCTGCTACCCCAACACTTCTTCTACCTCGCGCCACAAACTCGACCACCGGTCCGTCGCCTGCGTGTTTTTTGGGTATCCCCCAGATCATCGCGGTTATCGTTGTTATGATCCCCGCACCCGACAAGTTCTCACCTCTCGCCATGTTCGCTTCCATGAGACTCACTTCCCCTTTGCTGTCGCTCCTGATCTGCCCGCCGTCGGCGCTACACAGGCGCCACGCTACGTTCCCGCGCCCCTGCAGGTTCCCCTCACTGCTCCTCCGCCGCCCTGTGACGCCAGCTCGCCTGACTCCGTTGAGTTCGGCCCTCATGCCTCACACCAGCGCGCGGGCGCCGCTGGTTCAAGCTCGGCCGCGTGATCGTCATCCAGCGGCTCCGCCTCTTCCTCGTTGGGCGCCACTCCTCTAGGTTCAAGCTCGGCCATGCGATCGCCATCCAGTGGCTCTGCCTCGTCTTCGTCGAGCGCCACTTCTCCCAGTTCAAGCTGCACCAATGGATATGCATCAAGCGGCCCAGATTTAAATCCGGTCGCTCCCGCGCAGCACGCGGTCGTCCCCGCCGGCTCTTCTTCACCAACAGCTGGCAACTCGCGGATCACCACACGCGCTATGCCGACGACTACGTCTGCGTCGCCTCCGTCAACACCTCGCCGGACGTCTCTCCGCTTCCCCGTTCCGTTCGTGATGCTCTTCGCGATCCGAACTGGGTATCTGCCATGCGCGAGGAGTTCGCCGCGCTCATCAGCAACCGCACGTGGGAGCTGGTGCCTCATCCTCCGCGCGCTAACATCATCACCGGCAAATAGATTTTCAAGCACAAGACGCGCTCCGACGGCTCACTCGAGCGCTACAAAGCACGGTGGGTCGTGCGCGGGTTTCGCCGGCGCGCCGGCGTCGACTATGGCGAGACCTTGTCCCCTGTCGTGAAGCCGGCGTCCATTCGCACTGTGCTCACCCTCGCCGCCTCACGTGGGTGGCCCGTTCGGCAATTCGGATGTCAAGAACGCCTTCTTGCATGGCACGCTCCAGGAGGAAGTTTCTTGTCTACAGCCTGCAGGTTTTGTCGACGTGGGCAAGCCCGACCACGTCTGCCGACTCACAAAGTCCCTCTATGGGCTCAAACAAGCGCCGCGAGCATGGTTCCTTCGCTTCGCCAGCTTCCTCGCCACCCTCGGCTTCACCGCCACGCGTTCGGACAGCTCGCTCTTCGTCCTCGCGTCCGGCACCGACGCCGCCTATCTACTGCTCTACGTGGACGACATCGTTCTCACGGTGAGCTCGGCTGCCTTCCTTCAACGCATCATCGCCAAGCTCACGCACGAGTTCTCCATGAAGGACCTAGGAGCGCTCCACTACTTCCTTGGCATACGGGTGACGCGCAACACTACTGGCTTCTTCCTCTCGCAGGCCCAGTACGCCGAGGACACCTGGAAGGCCACCACCTGGAGCATGCCTATCCCGGCCACCTCGTGGAGCGACTGGCGGCAGCGGTGCTCCGTCTGGTCGGCGAGCGTCGGCGTCCCCTCCAACGTCGCGAGGCATTACAAGCTGATGCATAAGTTCATGAGCGGCAGAACCCACAAGGCCGCCGAGGGGGTCTTGTCCCTGAGGCGTCTTCGCATGGCTCTCCCCACCATGGGCGTCGCCGATGAGGACGAGGACGTAGTTTACATGCTGGCCCAGGGCACCAGCGACGGAGCTATGGTGACGGTGCTCACTGTTGACCTGGGGACGCAGGCTCTGCGAGGAGTGGCCAAGGTGAAGAAGCGTTGCCTCGGTTTTACGCGCGGGTTCCTTGTTACTGGGGTCTCCAAGCATCTCAGGGCTACTGCAGAAGGTACAAGTGATGAATCCCTTAGGCAAACTGAGGTCCAAGATTCGAATGTTTGTGATCAAGAAAGTGAAAGTGAAAGTGATGAGTCTGATTGATTGAAGGTGTTTATGGAGTTAGGCTGATGCGCTTTGTAACCTGACATGTCTTGAGGGGCTTACAATAGTTTACAAAGATAAACCATAAAGATACCCCTTCTTTTGGAGTATTTTGAAGAATAATGTACTTTATCTAGAAATCACGGTGGTTTGTCTAGGGCACATTGCACATCTGAGTGACTCAATGCAGCATAAGAAAGGAGAAGAAAATACCACACGAATCTTCGCGTAAAACCAATAACTTAGGACTTAGATGTTTAATATTTAGGGCATATCTAGATGTGCAAAATTGAAAACTTTATTGTGTTTGACATGAACAAATACTAGTACTGTTTTATAAACAATAGTATCGCCAATCCATGTAGTTTTGTGGTATTTTTCTTGACTTCTTTTTTCTAAACCAAACCGAGAAAATCTATGGTATTTAGAAATTGAAGTATGCATTGCCGTCTTGGCACATGTCTCCTCCTTAACCATGATGTCCTCAAACTTCTTCATCATCTTGGCCGCCACCCCTTCTCCTTCTCCACCTCCCACCTCCTCCAGTTCCTAGGGACATGGGTGGCCGGAGCAACGATCATCACCTTCATCTTCATTGGCCCTAGCAGTCTTGAGGGAATTAGCAATGAATGCTTGCCACTTGCTTTGCCCATTCAACTTCATCCCACAATGCATCAATAGGAAATGCATCTTCTCTATCTTGTGACTTGTGGTACAACGTGCACACGTGTGTGTGCTAGCAAAGGAATACAATGACATGATTAACAGGTGGCAACATTGAGCAAATTAATGAAATGACCAACACATGAGCAGCAAGCCGCAAAACTTACGAGCTCTTGAAGTGCAGCCCCACTGGGTGGACTGGAAGGTTTTGTGGCTGTTACAGATCCACTAGATGTGGTTGTTGTCTCTGTTATTCCATAAACACTAGTAGAAAAAGGGCCATTTGTCCCGGTTGGTAAGGGCCTTCTGTCCCAGTTTTGGAACCGGGACTAAAAGGTCATTACTAATGCCTTTGGCCTTTAGTCCCGGTTCTTACACGAACCAAGGCAGATGCGCCTCCACGTGGCCGCTGCGGCCAACCCAGGCAGGGGGGCCTTTGGTCTCGGTTGGTGGCACCAACCGGGACCAATAGGCATCCACGCGTCAGCTGTTCAGGGGCTAGGGTTTTTGTTTTTTTTCTGAAGGAGGGGGGATTTGGGGGTTTTGTATGGTTAATTAAGGTGTTTCATATATTGTGTTAGGTAGCTAATTAATTAATAGAGAGAAGTGTCCTCTCTTATCTCCGTGCTTGGTCGACGCTACGTACTATACGTATAGAGAGCACTCGACACGCTAGCTAGTAAGCAAAAATGAAGGAAACAGAAGATCGTCATGAACATATGCATATAGAGAGAAGTGATATCGACATCTCCTTCTTCGAGAGATTGGTCGAACAACAAGTTTTCGTATATCTATCCGACGCTACAAGCTACATATATACAATATAAGATCTCTTACAATACAATCCCCTAATTATATATGAACACAGGGTCCACATAGTATTCTCCGTCTTTATCGATCACGTGGTCAAGAAAGAATGCCGCCAATTCCTCTTGAATTCCTCGCATACGATCTGGTGCTAGGAGTTCATCCTGCATCTGGAACATCTAATTTGAAGAAGGGGGTCAATACATATATAGGAATGAATGAAACTCAACACAAAAGATGGTAACAAAGTAAAATTATGAATATTATTGCTTACGCACTTCGTATTGTTTTTTAGTGTAGCCCCACTTACAGGTCGTGTGGCGGATGGACTCGCAAACGTAGTATCCACAGTAATTATTCCCGGCTTCCTACCACAACCACTTTACAAGAAATAGAGGTCAATCAAACTGATAAGCAAGCATGCTAAATGGTATTGATGAAACTAGCACTTGAATCACTAGGAGATGCGCAGAACATGCTAGTAGTACTTACTTTCGGGTGTTTAAATTCCAGCTTCTTCGGCAGTCCCAAAGCTTTTGAGGTGAATTTTTTCCAAACCCTGCCAGACAAAGAAAACAATTACTTGATATCAGGAAGTGAACAAAGTTGCCGATATGGTGCGATAATGATCGATTTAACTTACTTCTCGAGAATTTCAGTCGTGTCTGCATACTCCTTGGGATCTTTTCGTCTCGAGTCTAAGATGGTTACTAGTCCCTGCTCGAGCTTAATCTCTATAAGAATATAGTGGAACCTGCTCACGCATGCATAACTCATCAATTACATTACTATAACCTCGACTAATAAGGGAAACCGAATATGCACAAGAAAGTAACACTCACTTGAAGTTGTAAGGAAAGAGTATTATAGCTTTGGTTTGATTTAATACCAACGATCGTAGCAAGTTGGCCTTGGTATCTTTTTCTGAAATTCAACCGAATATGCATCTATGATATTTGGGTTAATGAACCCAATATCACCGATTTGTCTTTTCTTCAATTCGGCGATCTTCAATCTGCATAATATAGTGAGGATAATTATAAATACATGCAATGAAAGAGCTGACCTATATATAGAGACTTAATGACAGAAGTAGTACTTACAGACAGTAGCAAGTGACCGTTAATTTATCGAGGGCCCTCTGATTGAAAAACTGGAAGAACTCCTCAAATGGAACATTCAATAGATCAGTTCCAACGAGGTCATGCTCCTCTTTAACTCTCAGCGTCAAAGTATTCCTCCCCCCAAACTCTCTGCAGGTTTTCATGCACCAATCATGGAATCTTTGCATCATCGTTGTTAGAGACCTTTCATCTTTGACGAGAGGCTTCCCGTACTCATATCTGTGTTCGTCCACCTCCAAGAATTCATAATGTACATCGTCGGGCAAGGTAATCTTCAAGATTGTTAAACCGGGCACCATCCTCGAATCGTTAGCGATGATATCGCTAGACACCTTGAGCGAGGGGAACGATTGGTTCGCTTGTTCGCCAAGCTGGGCAATTTTTTTCCCAGCTCGTCGTTCTGCTAACCTTTGATCACTGACAGTACTTCTCGACCGCTCCACTTCGATAAATGACCTTTCAATAATGCGCTCATAGTTGCCTTTCGGAGGAGACTTTGGTGGTTTCTTCAGGGCTTCCACAGTGCGCTTCGCTTTCACCGGATCTATCTTCTCCTCCGGAGGTGGATGTTTCTTTGCTTTCACCCCTTCAAAGAAGTTCCTCACTTCGTCTCACACGATCTTCTCGTTTTTCCTCCGGGGTCCTATCGTATGGTAACTTCTCTGGAGTCTTCAGAGAAGGACCGAATCTGTATCTATCTATTACCACTTATTTCAGTACTTGCAGAGAATACCTTGCTGAAAACCGCTTATCATTTCCTTCTGCTCCTCGTTGGGTTCGACACTCTTACTTATCGAAAGGACTATGATAGATCCCCTATACTTGTGGGTCATCAACGAGGCGGAGAAGGAGTAGGCTGGCTGCTCGGGCGTGCCGGCGCAGGCGAAGAAGGAGGCGGAGTGCCACCACGCGCCGAAGAAGGAGGCTGAGTGCCCTGATCACTCACCGGAGGAGGAGGCGGAGTACCCTGACTCGCTGGAGGAGGAGGAGGAGGTGGATGCGTCCAGTTCGGAAGGTTGATGAGCTCCTTCCGCCATAGGCATGGAGTCTTCAGTGAAGAACCCAGTCGAGTCTCCCCTTCACCGGTAGGGTGGTCAAGCTCGAGGTCCTCAAATCCGTCCGTTATTTCATCCACCATCACCCTAGCATATCCTTCTGGAATCGGCCGGCAGTGAAAAGTTGCGCCAGGTTCAGGAAGTGCAACAGAGCCAACAGCCTCCTTGACTTTCAAATTCTTCCATTGCGTCATAAGGTGTCAATTTTGAGACTCCGTGATTAAGTCCACAGGGTAGCTAGCAGGAGCCGTGAAGACATGCTCCAGCTGCTGCATCTCGGTGGAAGCCACGCTGCTTCTCCGCTGAGATGGCGGGTTAGCTTCGGGGGAAGCTTCGGCGGGTCGGTTGTTGCGATCTACTTCTCGTTGCTCCATCGCTTGTACCCTTGCGTGCAGCGCCTGAGTTTGGATCTGCTCCACTTTCTTCCTCCTCTCCTGGCATTTGTAACCGCCTGCGTCCGGAAACCCAGCCTTCCACAAAACGAAGCCTGGCGTGCCTCGTGTTCGTCCAGGGTGCTCAGGATTCCCGAGGGCCATTGTGAGCTTGTCGTTCTCTCTGTCTGGAACGAACGTCCCCTCTTGCGCTGCGGCGATATACTCCTGAAGCTTCGTGAAGGCTATTCGCAGTTGCTCGTTCGTCCAAACGCACTTCCCTGTTACAGGGTCCAAGCTTCCGCCAACCCCGAAGAACCAAGTACGGCAACGGTCTGGCCAGTGCAATGTCTCTGGTTCGACCCCTTTATCAAGCAGGTCATTCTCACCCTTGGCCCACAATGGTCGGGCTTTGAGGTAGCCACCTGACCCCGTGCGATGGTGATGCTTCTTCTTCGTAGCATTTTTCTTGTTTTTCACTAACATCTTCTTAATCTTGTCTGATGTCTTGTGGGCCACAAATGCGGGCCAGTGATCTCTGATCTTCTCATACCGGCCGGTGAATTCTGGTGTCTTGTCGTTGTCGACAAACGATGTTTTCAGCTCATTCTTCCACCTCCTGAATAGTTCTGCCATCTTCTTAAGAACATGAGACTTGATCAATTGCTCTTTAACTGGCTTCTCCGGATCCTCCTCTGTCGGTAGGGTGAAATTTGCCTTCAGCGCAGTCCAAAGATCATCTTTCTACATATCAGAGACATAAGACACCTCAGGGTCTTCATTCTTAGGCTTTAACCATTGGTGGATACTGATCGGGATCTTGTCCCTAACAAGAACCCCGCACTGAGCAGCAAATGCTTCCTTTGTCCAGATGGGTTCAATCGGCATGCCATCACGCGCGATTGCTGTGATCTCAAACCTTTCATCTGAGCAGAACTTTTTCTTCGGGCCTCATCTCTTTATCGAAGTTGTGCTCGATCCAGAGGGCTAGAAAAAAGAACAAAGACAAGAGTTAATTAATATGTGTACATATACCAAAACAATGAATGCATCAATTAGCTAGTCAGCACAGGCTTAACTAATATTTATACCTGGCCGGACTCGGTTCGGTCACCAGAGCCGTCATCACGGTCTCCTTCTTGCACCGACATTGGGTCACCGGAGCCGTCATCATGGTCTCCTTCTTGCACCGGCATTGTGTCACCGGAGCCATCATAATCATAGCCTGCTTCTTCACCCTGTCCTTCCAGACCATCGGTTTCGTTGAGAAACGACATGACGGCATCACTTCCTTCTGCGATTATGTCCCCCAACACCGCTTCTGTTGCTTCGTCTCGGGGGTGCAACATAGTTTCTGCAAATATTTACAACATGGCAATTATTATTCAAACATGACAGATGGATATATTGGTGGCAAACGTAGAACTAGCTAGCTAATCACAATAAGGAATCATATTAGTGGCCTCGACGCTGCTTCTATAGGGTTTGAGGTGGCCTCGGCAATGCTTCAAGGGTTTGGGGTGGCCTCGACGACAACACTCTTTTAACTTGGTAAGTTTAGGTGTCCTCAAGAGATTTTGTCGGGTAGGGGCCCGGCGGGAGGGGGTAGGATACCGACATCGTTTTTTTCTAGGGTTTGGGTGTCCTTGAGATTTTTGGTCGAGCGAGAGGGCCGGGGGTAAGAAATAAAATGAGGAGAAGCTCGAAGAAAAAAAGAAAAAAAAGAGGAGAAGAAGAAAGGAATAGAGGAGAAGAAGAAAAAATAGAAAAATATTATATTCTATTTTTTCTTCTTCTCCTTTATTCATTTCTTCTTCTCCTCTTTTTTTCCTGTTTTCCTCTTCTTATTTATTTCTCCTCTTCTTCCTCTCCTCTCCTTCTCATTTTCCTTTTCCGTCTTCCTAAACTAAACATAAACTAAAATAATACTAAAACTAAACAAAGTTATCGGGACGGGGTATATCGACAACGACATACCCGATAAAAAATAAGAAGACGAAGAAGAAATAAAAAGAGGAGAAGAAGAAAGGAATAGAGGAGAAGATCGAAGAAAAATCTATTTTCTCTTCTTCTCCTCTATTCCTTTCTTCTTCTCCTCTTTTTTCCCTTTTTTCCTCTTATTATTTATTTCTCCTCTTCTTCCTCTCCTCTTATTCTCCTTTTTCTTTTCCTTCTTCCTAAACTAAACATAAACTAAAATAAATCCTAAAACTAAACGAAGTTATCGGGGCGGGCACACGCATGGGCATGTGGAGCAGCAGGTGTGCTCACAGGGG
>NW_024115536.1:0-6315 GCF_003073215.2 Triticum urartu
GTGTGATGGCGAGGGGGGGCGTGGTGGGGGGGGGGGAGGGGGGGGGGGGGGAGCTGAATAATTGTCTTCCCGACCATGGACATGCATGATTCCATCGACTTAATCACGTCTGTCTAATATGATCTCTTGTTTCTCGTGAACACCCAATGGGTCATAAGGTCATATATGCAAGTACAGTGGTACACACACAAAGTTGTTTGTTCACATCTGAAATATTCTCGGACAACTTGAACTACCGATCTACGCTGTCCGAATCAAACTTTCACAAACCACGACTGTACTTTGGTTTCTTGAAACAAACTTTCATCTAGCAACAGAGTGTACGTTGCAATGGGAGAGAAAAAATAATACACTCCCCTGACCCAATAACCATGACTCAAGACCTCAATAGATCCACGTCCTTTGTTGTCATTATATTCAGATTTTTTAAATAGTTAACAGATAATAACATCATATTCAAATTCTGCATATTTTTTAATCAAATTTCATATATAACATGTTAAATTTGAAGTTAGAGTTTAAAAGATATGAATATTTTTGAAAAGCATTTGATATGTACTGCAGGTTGATTAAATTAAAACTATCGCTCTTGCAGGAAACCCTCGGTATTTTGGTATTGCGAGATATGTATTGTGGGTTGATCTCTACTCCTAATGGAACAGTTGGTGAATAGACTGTTGGAAATATGGCCTAGAGGCAATAATAAATTGATTATTATTATATTTCCTTGTTCACGATAATCGTTTATTATCCATGCTAGGATTGTATTGATAGGAAACTCAGATACATGTGCATATTGACAGGAACCACAAATGGTTTCCACATTTCGCTCACCAACAAATGGGAGTTTATTTTTCCTAAGCAATTTTTCAACTAAAGAAAAAGCAGCATGCCCTAATCGATCGTGCCATCATGTTGACGAAACTTTGACAACACTATTGGCTTGTTTATTGAGTCTCCTAAGCTCCGGAATCAACGGGTAGAGCCCTCGAACACATCTACCTCGATAGAGAACCTTCTTCGTGGCCTGGTCCTTCATCAAAAAGAAATAAGGATGAAATTCGAGGAAAACATGATTATCAAGGGCAATTCTATGAACAGAGAGGAGACTTTTGGCAGCACTAGGGACATGCAAAATTTTCTTGAGATGAATTGGACGGTGAGGGGTACGAAACGTAGAATGACCAATGTGACAAATCTGCATACCTTCTCCACTTGCCGTGTGGATGTGATCTTTGCCACGGTACTTGTCTTTCATTGTGACCTTCTCAAGCTCGTTGGTGATGTGATTGGTGGCGCCGCTATCGACGTACCAATTTGTGTCGATGCCGTAGGATCCATTAGCCGCGGCAGCCACTTTTTCTTCATCCTGGGAGTCCTCCTCGTCTTCATCATAACGATACGGTGACGCTAGAGTTGTTATGGGAAATAGTATGTGGTTACCGAAGGTTGTTCGAAGTCCCGGATGAGATCCGGGACATGACGATGAGCTCTGGAATGGTCCGGAGGTGAAGATCGGTATATTGGACGAAGGGTATTGGACTCCAAAAGTGTTCCGGGGATATCAGGCTATGGCCAGCATGACCGAAAAGTGTTTCGGGAGCCCCGGCAAGCGTGGGAGGGCCTCATGGGCCAAAGGGGAAGGGGCAAACCAGCCCACTAAGGGGTGGTGCGCCTCCCACACCCTTTACCACGTTACTTGGGGGGTTGGGGCGCCTCCAACTGGCTTGGGAGGCAAGCCTCCACCTGCTTGGCTTGGGGGGCAAGTCTCCCTAGGATTTTCCCTAGGAAGATCCAATCTGCCTAGCTGCCGCCCCCTAGGGGAAACCCTAGGGCGCCTCCCCCTCTCCCCTTGCCCCTATATATAGTGGAGGGGTGGGAGGGCAGCCGTGACCTCTTCCCTGGCGCAGCCCTCCCTCCTCCTACACCTCCTCCTCCTCCATAGTGCTTGGCGAAGCCCTGCTGGAGAACCACAAGCTCCATTGCCACCATGCCATCGTGCTGCTGGAGTTCTCCCTCAACTTCTCCTCTCCCCTTGCTGGATCAAGAAGGAGGGGACGTCCCCGGGCTGTATGTGTGTTGAACGCGGAGGCGCCGTCCATTCGGCGCTAGATCAGAATCAACCGCGATCTGAATCGCTGCGAGTACGACTCCTTCATCCACGTTCTTACAACGCTTCCGCTTAGCGATCTACAAGGGTATGTAGATGCACTCTCCTTCCCCTCGTTGCTAGATTACTCCATAGATTGATCTTGGTGATGTGTAGAAAATTTTAAATTTCTGTTACGATCCCCATCATATTTCCTATGTTTTCCACCTATAGAAGGAAATCACCCCTCCATCGATATTAGCGTTTTTTTGGAATGAGATCTCCAGGTTATGAATTTTTTTGCGATTCTTTCCAACGGTGACCTCTCCTCCGCTCTGGCTCCTTCTCGCATAAACACCTCCACCACAGCCAGCTGACGCCACCCCAGATCTCCTGCCTCTCCACACCTTCTCCGCCACCTCCTCCTCGTACTCCATTGACAATCCCTCCACCATGTTTGTCCACGACGGTGTCGAGGACATGGTGCGGCAGCATACCAGCGGTATAGCAGCGCATAGCAGCAGGAAGCAGCACGCAGCAAGCGAGGCGAGCGGCCGGCGTTGCAGCGAGCGCGACGACAGTGGAAGGCGCGATTGACGCGGTGTGGCACAGGCGTGGGCATGGAGAGGGAGTGGCCCCGCGGGCGCGGAAGAAGAGCAGCATGCTCGGGCATGGGCGCGCATAGGAGCGGGCATGTGCCACGGGGTCAATCCGAGGAGCTCGGTGGCTACCCCTACAATGGCCAAGGCGGACGGCGGTTCTCGACCACGGCAAAATACCTAACGAGAGCAAGCGAGAGGGAAAACAGGGGAAAGGCAAGAGGAGATCACGGCGGTGTCAATGGCGTCCTAGGGGAAGACAGGGGAGCTCAGGGCGGCGCGGATCGAACGGCAATGTTACGGTGGCCGAAGGTTGAGGAAGACGGCAGCGACGTCGATGCGGGGGTGCTGGACTTGATCTCGTTGGCGCAGACGAAGTAGCGGAGGAGTTCGGAGCTCCTTGACAAGCTCCTAGCCTGCAGGGAGAGCAGTGGCTGTGTGGACGGGGTCGGTCATGGTGGTCGGCGCGTCTGACTTCGTCCAGATCGACGGGATCGAGCGAGCGAGGAGGAGAAGTGGATCTGGGAGGGGGCGTCGAGGAGTGAGGCCATGGGGGGCAGGGGAGGCAGGGCGTCACCCTTATCCATTCCCCTCGATGCCGGCGAGGTGGTCGGGGGGAGCTCGACTCTGTAGCGACGCAGTTCGGGGAAATATAAGTTGTGGTGGCAAATATAATACACACTATCCATATTGTTATGCACTAGCGCGTGTGCGTGTGAAATAGATGAATTATGATCCCGTACCCAATAAGATGGATATGTGTGTGTGTTAGAGAGAGAGGGGAGGAGAGAAAGTGAGGAAGAGGAAGAGAGAGAGAGTGTGTGTGTAAGAATTTGATGATAAAAAATGTCACCAATATCACTTGATATGTATGAGAATATTAAATGTAATATTAACATAACTGATATTAAACTCTTAAAGTTAATATGGCTCCATTGCAACGTACGGGCGTTCTTTTAGTTACCTTAAAACTATGGTTAACATGGATGAACATGCAAGGGTATTGCTCAACTTGTTGCCGTATCTTCAGGAATAATATTCCAAAACCATCAGTCCCTGATCATGCTAAAATCCCGCCGTATCAAACAAATGATACACCCAGAGGACAACCTAGCAGTCTCCAAGCCGATCAAATCGCACATGGCCACGTATGATCATGCACACATGCCTAAGCGACTACGCCAAACAGTTCCATCCCATGCATGCACGCATCCAGATCCCCCGGCTATAAATACAACACTCTCTCAAGCTCTCATGCATCACAAACCCAAACCCAAAGCACTGTCTATCCTCAAGCACACGCTCACGATGGCATCCAGAGCTGCCATCTTCGTCACCCTGAGCCTCCTCCTCTCCGCCGTCGCCACGCACGGCTGCGGACCCTACTGCCAGCCGCCAGCCGTCGTGCCGACGCCGCCCGTTGTCGTTCCGCCGCCATACCATGGAGGAGGCGCGCACGGCCACGGCGGGCAGTGCTCCATCGACGCGCTAAAGCTGAGGGTGTGCGCCAACGTTCTCGGCGGCCTGCTCGGCCTCAAGGTCGGCGTGCCGGCGCGCGACGAGTGCTGCCCGCTGCTCCACGGGTTGGTCGACCTTGACGCCGCCGTCTGCCTCTGCACCGCCGTCAGGGCCAACGTCCTCGGCATCCACCTCGACGTGCCCGTGGACATCAGCCTCCTCCTCAATCACTGCGGCAAGACGTGCCCGTCCGAGTTCACTTGCCCAGCCCATTAACGGACGCGTACTGCTGCACGTACGGGCGCCCAATAAGATTTGCTTTCGATCCGTACGTCGTTGTTATTTTCGTGTCCACATTTGAATCCTTATAACCGGTACTACTCTTTTTGTAACAATCATCAGCCATCCAAATCATGATCTATTGACACATGGAACTGAGTAATAATCCCGCATATATATGGCAGGCTTCGATGCACGGTAGCTCTTTATTGTCCGTAGTAAGTAAAATCACTAAGAACAACTCCAACGCGCCCACTAAATGAACGCGCCATTTGTTTGTTTTTTGTCTATTTGGGTCGGCATTCGTCACCCCGCTTGTTGTCCGCCCCTGTTTGCGTCGGCCGTGCGCCCAACACATACACCCATGTCATGCCCGTACATAATTTTAAAAAGGTCCGCGGTCATAGACCATGCTAATGACCATGCCATCACTCAGAGTTCATGCTGACGTCATGACAGCCATACATGCCAGCGTCCAAAAAACCACCACACAGTTCACGCTGCCACACTTGCCAGCGGCCAACACACATCCCAGCACTCCAAAAAGGGGGGGGGGGGGGAGTTCAATCACACCATCTCGCTCGTGGTCATGCCAGCGGGCATTTCCTCTGGCCCCCGAAGGATGATCCACCCGTCACAAGTGTGGCATTGAGGTCGATGGCCATGGGCGCGAGCGTGGACGACGCCACCATGCTTACCTACGGTGAGCATTCCCCGAAGAAAATGGGAGGCTTGCGGATAGGGATGAAATCCAGGAATCAGAGGCATGGCGGACGTGCGCGGCGACTCTGGAAGTGCCACACAAGGAAAGGCCGATGAGCCCTTGCTGGCCGCGGCCACAGCGGTACCGACGAGCCCGTGCTGGCCTGGGTTTTGAAGGAAATATGCCCTAGAGGCAATAATAAAGTTATTATTTATTTTCTTATATCATGATAAATGTTTATTATTCATACTAGAATTATATTAACTAGAAACATAATACATGTGTGAATACATAGACAAATAGAGTGTCACTAGTATGCCTCTACTTGACTAGCTCGTTGATCAAAGATGGTTATGTTTCCTAACCATAGACATGAGTTGCCATTTGATTAACGGGATCACATCATTAGGGGAATGATCACATCATGATCACATGGCCACCATGATCACATCATTAGGAGAATGATGTGATTGACTTGACCCATTCCATTAGCATAGCACTTGATCGTTTAGTTTGTTGCTATTGCTTTCTTCATGACTTATACATGTTCCTATGACTATGAGATTATGCAACTCCCGTTTACCGGAGGAACACTTTGTGTGCTACCAAACGTCACAACGTAACTGGGTGATTATAAAGGTGCTCTGCAGGTGTCTCCGAAGGTACTTGTTGGGTTGGCGTATTTCGAGATTAGGATTTGTCACTCCGATTGTCGGAGAGGTATCTCTGGGCCCTCTCGGTAATGCACATCACTTAAGCCTTGCAAGCATTGCAACCAATGAGTTAGTTGCGGGATGATGTATTACAGAACGAGTAAAGAGACTTGCCGGTAACGAGATTGAACTAGGTATTGAGATACCGACGATCGAATCTCGGGCAAGTAACATATACCGATGACAAAGGGAACAACATATGTTGTTATGCGGTCTGACCGATAAAGATCTTCGTAGAATATGTGGGAGCCAATATGAGCATCCAGGTTCCGCTATTGGTTATTGACCGAAGACGTGTCTCGGTCATGTCTACATTGTTCTCGAACCCGTAGGGTACGCTTAAGGTTTAGATGGCAGTTATATTATGAGTTTATGAGTTTTGATGTACCGAAGGAGTTCGGAGTCCCGGATGAGATCGGGGACATGACGAGGAGTCTCGAAATGGTCGAGACATAAAGATTGATATATTGGACG